>NC_045698.1:62866186-63166186 GCF_009834535.1 Camelus ferus
GGCCTTCTCAAGAAACATAATTAAAGAATGAATGAGCAGGTTATACATACTGCAACATTTCTAACTATATAATTATTTTTATTCCTTCCTGTATAAAATAACAAAGTATTTCTTTATCTCAACTGCAATTAATGTAGGCCACCACAAAGAATGGATTTCAAACATCAGAGCAAGCTTTTAGCACCAGTCCTTGCTACACTGAATATCTGTAAGTCCTGTATGCTTTGCTTTGTGGTTATTTGGTACCATTCCACGACTAGAAGCAAAACTATATTGAGAGACCTGAACATCGCCTGACTCTTAAACAGTTTATCCCCTATAATGTTTAGAATACTACTTATAAATACCAAATGTTAATACTTTTTTATATTAACATTAATAAATAAGGTTGATCTATATCTCAAACAACATAGAAAGTAAACTTTTAAAAGTTTTAATAAACAATAAATAAATATTTTAATTTAAAATTTTTATGTATTTAACTTTGTTTTAACCCAACAGGCAAATGAAAAGCCATTTGTTTTTCTCATTTAATTTCATTTTAAGGCCTGAGTCAAACTTTTCTCTGCACTTGGGACCTTCCCATCTTCCAACAAGCTAAGCTCTTTGACAGTGTACTAGCTCCTTTGTTAGAACTGTAACATGTAAGAGATACAGATTGCAACCCTAGACATCTGGAAAAGCTAATGCCTAATTCCTCAATATCCACAATTGTGAGCTGTGTAGCTGCCATTGCAGAAAAATACATTTTCCATTATCAGAAATAATGAACCAGATTTCCCAGTACCCACTCAACTAGAGTAATACATGTGAGGCTTCCTAGTAGAAATTAACGAACTTAGTAGTGCTCCAGTGGCCTGGAATCCTTAATGAATATCCCGAAACACTTTACCTAACGCTGAGAGGATGCGTCAGCACTATGGGAAAAAAAAAAGAAGCCCATAATTACTTAGCTTTTTATTTCAATCATCTTTCAAACTGTTTATAGTCTCTCCTTACATAATCTGGAGTATAGACTTCTTCAGTCCTGAGGGTGTCCTGACACATGTTGTTGGAGGGGTGGGAAGAGTAGGTATTTAAAAACTATCCCTGTGCCTAGTAGCTCAAGTTCTATGTGATCAATGAGACTTTATTTTAGTGGAGCCAACTTACAAGTCAGTGGCCACCCACCCAGGCCTAGTCTATCAAATGCTAATGGAAAATTATCATGAGCATTTGAATGGGTGAGAGCTCAGCAGAGAAGAAATTGCTGTATATTTAGAGTCATTTTACAAACTGCCTCTATCTTCAGAAAATTAGGCTACTTTCCTTCCTACCATCCCATTTTTTTCAACTTAGTTTTGAAGTCACAGGACAGAATCTGATTCATACCAATAATGTCTCTTTGTTCTTGGTTCTACTGCTCTCACAAAAATGCTGTAGGCAGTTCACTAGAATGACTAATTTACTGGAGAAGTTATCAGAGTCCATTCAGTTGCAACTATAAAATAATTCAAGTAAGACAATGGTGCCTGCTAGCACTCCATGGGGAAGGTTTGTCCGTGAAACTGTTTGATTCACCCCAACATATTCATCCATGAAGTTTAAGATCTCATCTAGAAGGCCCTGTTCATAATCAATTTTTCATCCTATTGTAAATAAAGAACTGAAAATAGGAGAGTTTTTTTTAAAGGTAAAACAAAATCAAACCATTTTTCACACCACTCAACTGAATTTTGCATCCTGAAATTTAAATATTTTAAATACTATTTATATTATAATATTTAGAAACAAAACTGCCTTCTCTGAGTTAGTTTCAAATATTCTTGCTGTACTGATCTGGAAGGTGCTGAACATTAAGGAGTCCATGTATGTATACTGGTTTTGCCATTTTTAATTTTTAAAAAATCTTATTCATCATGAGCATAGCAAGAAATATCAATAAACATAGGCTTAGAATGTAAACATAATAAAATGGTAGAAATTGTCATGTTTGCCATTACTCAAACAGTGCCAAGTCACCCAGATGCCTGCACTTCTAATGGGTTCTGTCAGGAAAACTGCAGTAACTTGCTAACCCACCCTACACCAGCTGGGATTTTCTTCTAGTACTGAGCTCTCAAACATTTTATAACTGAGTTTATCCATATTGAAACCAAGAAAGTTTAGTCTTCACAGAGCCATTCAGTATTCAGAAGTATTACTTCCCTCCAGTATTAAAGGTAAAGGACTGGAGTTAGACTATTACAAATAGTAACGGTAGTTGTCAAAAACATTAAAACTTTAAGCATCTGTCTTTCCAGAAAAGTGCTACTCAAACCCAAATGAAGTAAAGAGAAAATAAAAGACTAGAATGCAATCAGACAGATACAACAGAAGAATATGAAGACTAGAAATATGACAGAATGCAGTGCTTCCTGTCTCAAAATTTTTAGAATTGTTTATGTGGTCCCTCCCCTCAGGCTGCTAGGACCCACGCATGTAGGATTGGGACGGAGTAAACAGAAGCACTGGAGAGGGCTCAGAAGTGTCAGCCCAAGGCTGAAAGAACGTGTCCCGGGCCAGTCCCTGTCCCAGGCCAGTCCCTCCATCCTGTCCCAGGCCAGTCCCTACGTCCAACCTCAGCCCTTACTCTGCTCCCACCTCACATATTCTTTGTAAAAATATTGAACGATTTTAAATTCCCTACACATGACATGCCTCCTCACATCTCCCTGCCTTTAGGAATAATGTTTCCTCTTCCTTGCTTCTATAAATTCCTGTTTGACTATGTTTTAGCCCAAATATAACTTCCTCTGGAAATCTTTCTCTTACTGCCCCAGAAAACCTAGATGCTTTCCTTTATGTTCTCACCATGTGTTATACAAGGTACATTATTAGAAATGCTCTCATTTTACTCATTTTACCATAAATGTGTGCATACTTCCTCCCCTCTAAGCCCTTTTTTGAGAGTGAGAATTCTATCTGATTCATTTTTATATTCCTAACATTTATTATAGTGCCTGGCACACTGTGGATGATCAATAGTTTTTTTAAGGATAAAATGAGGGGATTAAAATAACGACATTATAAATTCTGCCTGAAATTTCACGAAAAATGTTTTGAAGTGGGAAATAAGAAAGCATATACAAATGGGGCTTTTTTGAGTATTTCTCAGTGGGAATGTCAAAACAGCAACTCTCAAAACAATAGTTGTCATGGGACCAAATTCAATACACGAAGACAATGTGCAGATCGTCAGGAAGAGGACTCAATGCTGACCCATAGGAGTTCTGCTTTTGACACATTTTACAAGTGAGTAAAGAAGAAAGAGCCAACCACAGAAGTAAGCCAGAAAAGTGTCCTGGAAGCTGAGTAAAGGGTCCTTCATGAGGGAGGGAATGACACCTCACTGAAATCCTGCTAAGAAGCAGGGCAAAATTAGACATTTGGGAGGAGAGGGGGTGCAAAGCCCAAGTCGAGGTCTTGGCCATTGTTCAGAGTAGGTTCACTCTGTTCAACAAAGAGAGAAGAAGGAACAGATGGGTGTGGAGGCAAGTAGGCTCCTAGATGGGGTAGCAGGAAGATGACAGCTAATTTCATCCCAAAGCTCGCAAAATCACATTCTTCGGGTCATGCTGCAAGGATACAGATTACATTTCTGTCAGGGAAAGCCATGTTTTATGGGGTAAAAGACAGTCACAAAACACCAAAGGCTAGTGATAACAGACGTCTGTTTCCCATGCACACTAGTGTGTATGTCACAAGTCAGCTGTAACCTGGCTTCACTTCGCCCTGTATCTAGAACTTTGCTGATTGCCGTGCAGAGGGAAATAGAAGAGGCAAACTCTGCCCCAGCTCTGCAGGTTTCTGCTGGAAATGACACACCTCACTTCTGCTCATTATTTCCTTGGCCAAACCACATCAAAAGGCCATGTCTGCATTAAACAGTGCAAAGATACAGGAAGACACTGAAGAGAAAGCCAGGGAACATGGGTGAAAAGTTTTTAGTTAAAAAAAAAAACGGAGGCGAAACTAAGATCCCCAGGATTTTTTTGTATCCTGTGACTACCTATTCTCCACAACCATGCTCACTAGACCAAAATAACTAGTTTATTTTAGAACTTTCACTGGGCTATTTCCACCCCCTAAACTGTCATTCCAGCTGTAACTTTAGTCTCCCCTTTGATAGATGGTCACAGGCAATTTCTGCAATCGACTCAATCAATAAATATTTCCTATGTGCTTGTTATCCCTAAGTTATTAAGACCCACCTCTGCCATAAAGAAAATTGTTATACTTTCCATATGACAAATGGGTAAAATATATGCTTTATGATCATTGTCATGTGGCTAAGTATCTCCTAGGTTTGAGAATACTCTAAGATTCAAAGGAATTCTATTACATATGAAATCTGGATGTTGACTCCTAAATTAACTTATGTATACACTGTATTTTATGACAATTAAATGGATTTTCTCTTTCTTGGAGAATGAAGAAATGCTTATAAGAAATTCTATTCTTTGCAATTGTGCCTGAATTGTACCATTTTTGTTCAAAACATTTTCATTCATAACAATTAGAAAAACATTTTAACTATTAATTAATTAAATGATTGCACAGGATGGATTCATTGGGAAAACATTCTGCTAAGGTTCAAAATGCAGACAGACAAATTTAACTTGTAGAATTCAATGACAGATAAAAGAAAGAAAGCAAGGTTGAACTAGCTCACCTGTAAGCGAAAAAATATATATAAGGCTTCCATAAGCCTTCCATAAATTAAAACACCATTGTTGGTAACTGACTGGCATAGCAATAAGACAGCAGAAAATTTCCTAGCAAATATAGTTTACCCTTTAAACAAAGTTCTTCATGGTATTTTCCTATATTTAAAATGATTCCTGTCCAGGGCATATTGCTACTTTGTATTCCTCTTGATATTTTCATTTAAAAGAGAGCCGCTGTGCAAAATCATGTCCTTGTCTGTCCCTTCCTCATACAAACCTCCAATCAAATTTAATAAAGCTAGTTTGATACAATGCCAGCCTACACTTGGTTTACCCTTGGTCGACTTTAATAGGGTCAAAAATATTTTCGCATTGGCAGTGTACGCATTAATCATTTTTCCAGAGGATTTAGAAAATTGGAAGAGACAAGGCCAAGCAAAATTTTAAATTAATTGGGCCTACCCCAGCCTTCCAGGGTCACCTTGTGGCAGTTGTCCCACATTTTCCAGGTCACGGAGTCCCTGTGTCTCCTACAGCTGCCACGAGGAGAGATCCATGCTGTGGGCACACAAAGGTGAAAGAATTTCTCTCAGAAAGTGCGAATTTTCCTACGGCAACCACAACAATTGCAGTTTCCAGATTGTCGCCAGACACCAACCACTTAAATAATGCATGCTCGGCTGACGCCTCCACTTGTGCATTTTCTAATCGAGTAGTCAGGGAAATTTGCAAACACTCTGTCATTTACCATAAATCCGCTGCCTACTTATAACCGCAGAGTAATTAATTTTAGTACCGCTCAGAATTATTAATTTCCGCCAGAAAAATCTGTTTTCACAAGTGTTAGAACCCCCATTTTTTCCCTCCACTAACAGTCATCAAAAAGGTTGAAGCCTTCTCCTTACAGGGAAAGGTTTATTCAGAGTCATCATTGAGAGTCTATGTGAGAGCAATAATGGATCTCTGTTTCTGGTCCTCATCTATAATCATGTCCTCACAGTTGACTGGCTGACTCACCAGAGGAAGTTGGCCGTGTGAAATAAAGGCTTTCATAAAAGTAGGATCCAGTAGTCCTTTTCTGTTGGTTGTTTCTCCTCTGCCATTAAACTGTTTGATCTGTTTCTTTTAAAAAAAAAAAAAATCTCCTAACATGGTTTCAAATGAGTATCTTGACGAATCTAATAGTTTCAAGAAGACTTTCGGGGCAGTATTGTTACTAGTTAGCCTCTTTGTGTTCCTTTGTCGTGATGCAATTATAAAAGTACAGAGAACGTCTATGATAGTGATGACTAATTTTTAAATGGCATCTTTTGTAAGTTTCTTTAAAAAAATAATCTATAAAACCTTAAAGTCACTTTCGTTGCAATAAGCCTTAACTATAACATTTCACCAATTTTTTTCAGTGCAAAATCCGCATTTTATTAAAGACATTTGGGAAGAGAGCCATTCAAAAATACATTGTGCTGAGTAAAAATTAACCATTTTATGCTGATAATTAAGGTTATCATGGAATAGATATTTATATAATATTTACAGGAACAATAGAAGTTTTACAGAGGTTTAGAATGGAATACATGCCAGAAAAAAAGTTGATAGGATGTACCAACAGATGATACAAAGAGTTACATACTATGCTTCCAGATGATGGGCCACCACTTCACATCTGGCTCTTCTAAGACAAGGTAGCACTGAGCTACACCCTCTGTACAGAAGACACTTTGTGCCTTTTGAGAAAAATAGCAAATATTTCTCACTTGTTTAAATGATCTTAGTATTTGGCAGAAAAAGAGAGTAAGAGTCTTTACCAAGGATAAAAATAACCTGTAGTGGAATACACAAGTTTGAAGACACTGGTATGAAAATCTCAGCAATCGTGTGAATATCTAACACACACAGAATGAAAATTGAGCATTAAATATGGTGCATTGTATCTTGGTAAAGCTAAATCTGGCATGCTCTTATTGGGTCTTGGTTTCCTGCTTAAGGAGCTGCATGTCACCAGCCTGCCCATATTATAAATACGTAATGAGCATGAGAAAAAATTGGTATAGCTTTGTTTGACTGATGGCCAGGTCCCTCCCTATCAGTAGCAGGAACCCATAGCTAGCACAAGTATTGGCACTTTAATTGCCATGGAAGATTTCATTTCCGTTTTCCACTGCTTGAGTGATCAAGAAAAAAAAAAAATGAAGGGAAAGTAAACTAACATCTAGAGATGTAAACATGACTCACTGGGAAATCAGACATGGTTAAGTAACTTCCAGGATGTTTGTGGTTATCTGGGTCTAAACACTGCTGACAATTCCGACTACTCTTGTTTTTAACTGTTTTTCCTCTGGGTGTTTCTTAGTTTGAGTGTCTTCTTATAGAGACTTTCAACCTTTTGATTATGGACAGTCTAAGTGTCAGATAGCAAGGAAGAGATGTCAGTCAGTGTTAATGGAACTACCTAGTAGCTTGCAAAACACTCTTAATAATTCCATGATCTAGAGGAAGACTAATGATTTGAGAGCAGGGTTGAGAAAACCTGACACTGTTAACTATCTTTATACTGCACTTTATTTTAGTAATACAGTAGGGTTACTCTGAGATGATATGGCTACTGTTACATTGAAATGTGAAATTCCCAAACAGAGACCAAGTCACAGGCACATAGAAAAAGATCACAAACACAGGAAAAAATATGTCAGAAAAGGGATTTTTTAAAAATTAAGGTAAGCCACTTGAACTTGGGAAACTTGTATTTGACACACACTCTTGAGTAGAACTGAGAAGAGCCTAAAACATGCGCTCAGTGTGAGGTCCAGGCTCAGCTGGATCTGCATCACCTGGGAATCTGCCAGGAACTGATGCTCAAGCCCCACCTCAACCTAATGCATCGCTATTTCCTATTAACAAGATGTAGGAGAGTCAAGGGCACATTAAGTCTAAGAAGCACTGGTCTAAAACATAGCTGTGGAACGGAAAGAAAATTCACAGATATTACACCAATCATTGCTGAGAATAGCAGCTTTCCACCTTTATTTCAAACTAACTAATTGCATTCCAGTACAGTATATTCTCTTTCCCCACAAGGTTTCCATACACAAAAATAATGTTCCAAACATGGACACAGTGAGCACATCTCCAGTAAATTCACTTGTATTTCACTCAAGGGTGGGCTCACTTGAAAGAAAGGAAGTACTGTATACTTAACAGTCAAGCAAAGGAAAAAAAAAAAAAAACCAACATCTCTGTTGTGCTATTAAAATTTCTGGGGTTATATTACACGGACTTTCTCATTTCTTCTGATCTGTCCTCTTGTTTAGGATGGTAGATTTGACAAACGTGCTTTTGGAGCTATCATCTTTTATCTTCTTGGCTACACAGCAAAGCCCTGAGTCCTCCCAAACTGGTGAAAAAAAAATCCATCTTTCTTTCCCCCAGTCCTTAAGTTTCCTGGGCTATGGTAAAGGTTCATGAAAAAAAGGAAACATTTTTGTAAATCACTGTGATAAATAATTCAAATGTCGTGTAACCAACCCAGAAAAAGAACAGACTTCAACCCCATCAATTAGTCATTACTAACTACTGACTTGTACTATAACATCAGTGGTGTTTCTGGCATAAAATATTAGGGAGTTACAACCAGGATGTGGACTTAGAATACAGGACTTCAGAACACATGATTTTTTAATGAAATATTTGTTACTAAATTGAGCCACCAAGTGAGCTGTTATGTTGCTCAATATTACTCTTCTCTATTAATCACAAACATTCAAACTTTAATTCATGATATTTTGTTGAAAGAAGCACTGTGCTGATCTGTGCTATATTTTGACAGCAAACTGAATTCTTGTTCACAAGTATAGGATTTGTTTAGCTCCAGGCATCTGTGTTTGGATTACAAGAATGCTGATTGGTTCACTGCCAGAGGCACCCAAAGGTCAAACTGTCCTTTTAAAAGTCTCTCTCTCTCTTTCTCTCTCTCCTTCCTTTGTCTCATTAATCAGAGTTAACAGATAGAGGAAAAGGCAATGACTTCAAATCATTTAATTCTTTTCCAAGGATATTTTTAAAAGCAGAACTCAGTGTTGGTGTGAGGTCAAGTCGGTGTGAGTGCAGATCACACTGGCACACTTCTGACAGGTGACCTGAAACCTTTCAAACTGACATCTGTCACAGAGACAGACACAAGTTTTTTAGCCCGAGAGCTTGTTTTCCTGACATTTCATTTTTCATCAGATTTTGAGAGAAGGGAAAAAAGATGAACTTGAAAAAGTCTTGCCAGGGGCAGAAAATAAGATCAGGTTTTCTGCAGCTGCCTGACTCACCTTTAAAGGTTAGAGGTCTAGCAAAAGTGAACACAAAAGATCTCAGTTTGATGTTATTGGATAAAAGGGCATGTTATTACTTTAAATACATTTCTGAGACTTGCATAACCATTAGGCAGCATTGCAGGAGAAACGGAATCTGAGTGAGATTACACATCCATTTTAAATCCCAATTCTAGAGTTTAGTCATGGAGTAAATCAAATCCAACCTCACCGATTCATCTGGCACAAAAGATGAAATCCACAGGTGCATGAATTTTCTTTCGCTTGAATTGAATAATTTCCTGCTCCTATGATATTGATATGGTGAGTGAAATTTAGGCAAGGTATTGAAATTCTTACTTTGGGCTAGAGGGATTTCTGCATTCAAATATTTGCACGGTTTCTCTTGACAGAGAAACAGTAGGAAAACCTGCTATTGAATAAAAGAATAGAACCAGGAGTTCAAAAATCACTGGGTTCTGTCTTGGCTCGACTAAAAGTGTGATCCTGGGTAAGTGACATTTCTGTTGCAGTTTTATCACCTGTAAAATGGGGAAAATCATACCTACCTTGTGAAGTTCCAGTGAGGATGAAATAGGATACTGTATTTGCACACTGCCAAATATAAAACAGTGCTTCGATGAATGGAAACCATACTATGCTTTTTTTTTTAATTCCAGTGCTTAATACAGCACTTGACATGAAGTTAGCATTCAATAGATGGTTCCTGACTTTAAATAAAAGGTAGTAATTTTTAACTGAGTCCAGAAAGTTTTTCTTTGAGGAATAGCATGGTTGAAGTTTGGGAATTGCATTCCTCTGTGGACCATCTCCAAAAACAGATTCAGGAGCAGTAACTTTGGAATTCATTAAGAGAATAAACACATATGAGGCCATGTAACTTTCAAGCCTAAAGAAACAGGTAAGTCAATCTTATTGGGACAGAACTGTTCCTGTTTTCTAAGATAATGGCTCACGTGTTGCTAACTGGCCAGCATTCCCTGGAGTATCAAATGCAGTGTTTTCAGCCATAATGCTCATGGTAGTACAGAATCTGAGACAGCACAGAATTTACTGAAGTCAAATATCCTGGATCTGGCCAGCTAAGTGTGAAAATCTAACTCATCTTGATAAGTACACCTTCACAACAGTTTCAAAATGTTATTTACATATCCTCCTGACAACCCTCCTCCACAAAGGCAGAAAGAACATTGCCGACTATGCCTTACACGTTTGTGATACTTAATATATGGTGCTTATTATCGAACTGTCAAACAGTTAAGTGGAACGTGTATGAAAAAGTTAAAACCCTCACGTCTGAAAATTTGGCTCTGACATCACTTTTGTAGGTACAGTGAGGTCCAGAGCTCAATGTTCTATAGATAATTCTACCTTTTATTTCCATTTCCACTTTTTAGCACACTTCACACTTATCATATAAGTAAATAAAACTAATGTGTAAGTATTTCATGTCAGAGAAATGTAATAGTATGTATTTTAGCATATAAAGCAATTAAACAATGCAGTAATTGTCTGATGTTGTTCTTTTTTTCAGATTTTCAGTTTCTGTTTTTCCCTTAAGGAGAATCATAATCAGCATACTACATATTTCAATTCTTAGTTTTAAAAAGAGACTCCACAAATAGAGTGAAAATAACTTGGATCAATCCTTGTATCTATTTTTTAAACTCCTTAGGGTGTCCTGTGTTGCTATTTTAGAGAAGTTGCCCCGTTTTTATACTTCATTATCACTCTGCTTTATTTTCCTGACAAGCCTGAGAAAAACATTTTTACACAAATTTATTTCACTTTATGAGGTACGTTCTGCATACTTTGGATACTCAGTGGTTGTTTTGATGATAGTTATTTTAGTGCTGATCCCAGAAGAAGACTACATGAAAATGTTCGTGTGTACTACCTGGAGCTATCAAATTATAGAACCATCTAAAGAGTAAGTATATAAAAATTTTTTCCAGTAAACTTTGTAGCACTTTGGAGATCTCACTAGCTTTACTTGACTTTCTAATTTACTCCATTGATTAATAAATATATTATCCTGAACCATAATTTGTATCTTTTAATAATCTTTTTTGTAATTCTTGATGCAATTTCCTATACTAGAATTTTAGAGGGACAAATACATTTTTATTATTTCTGAAGCTGTATATAATCTGGGATATATAAGCAGTACATTTCTGCCTCTTTAACATTATTTATTCACAATTACACAATATTTAGGCCCTGGAGTTTACAAGTGCTACTTGATTTCCAAGAACAGGCAGCACTCATTTATAAGACTTTTAAAGCCATTCTTTTTCAAAACAAAGTTATATTGTTCTAACGTCATGTGAACTAAAGTGCCAGAGTTCAGTTCCAGTTCAGAAGTATAAAGCCAGAAGTAATGAGTGGGTTTCCAATGTAGAGAAATATTTTAGATTTAGTTTCTGAACTGTAGAAGAAGAATGCTACAAAGTAACACTTCAGAGTCTATGAACAAACAGACATTTCTACTTGTCCACAGTCACCCAGCGGATGAATGGGCTATTATGGCTTTAACTTCTTTCCTTACTGCCCCTCTCCTGGAGTCAAGAAAAGGTACTCTATGGTTTTGAGCAGGGTCTACATATACATGACCATTACAATCTGTCCACCTCTGTCAGTCCCAAAAGTCTGCACCCAAGTACAGCAGTCTTCATCCACTGGTAAGATTTGCAAAGGAGGAATCTGTTACCTCTACCTTTTCATTTAAGGCAGTGCTGCACAAAACCTGTCTTTATCCGTCCCTGTGCCTCTTTTTTGCCCTATCTTTGAATCTGCGCCAATCTTTGACTTTGCCAAGGAAGTGTTCCTATCTTGAAAAATAGACTTTTTCCCCCCTTTTCTGATTACATCAGCAATACATACATGTTCATTGGAGTTAACTTAGAAAATAACATCCAGAAGCATACTTGCTCTCATTTTTCTCCTGAGCCTTGTTTTAAATACATGAGGATATAAAAAATATGTAATTCTGTATTCAAGATATGTGTAATACACAATTATATGTAATTCTTTTTTCACTATATCATAAGCATTTCCCCATTGCAATAAAAATTATTTTTAAAGATCATCTTACTGGCTGCATAACATCCTCTCAATATTATCTCAGTAGTATCTTTTATATCCTTTGCCCTTTTATCCATTTATCACTTAGTGAGTTTTTCAGTCTTTTTAAAATCATTTTATATGTCTTTATAGATTAAAAATTTATCACCTGTTCTAGTGAAAAAGATTTCCCAGATTATGTGTGTCTTTGTCACCACAAGATTTTTTGATGTACAGAGGTTTTTACTATGTGATGGCAAACATAGTGATCTTTGATTTTTTTTTTTTTTTAATGTTTGCTCATTCTATTTTTGTCTACTTTTGATTTTTCCCCATTGCTTTTTAAGCTTGGAAGTTTTTCTCCACATAGCAAAATTTCACCCATATTTTCTTCTTGTTTTAAAAAGTAATGTCTAATATTGATTATTGCTGAAATTGAATGGTGAGTACATGGAAATTCATTACACTATTTGACATACTTTTGTATATGTTTAACATCTTCTGTATCAAAAAGAAAAAACAAACTGTTCTGGTTTATTTCTAACCTGTAGGGACTTACTTTTTCTAAATTATATCCATCCTGGACTCTGATGGAGACAGTACTGATTTGCAGTATTAATGAATACTATGGCATAATAATGGCATGATGCCAGTTGTTCCCAAAGTTTAGTATCCACAAGAATCACCAAGGGTACTTGTTGTCAGATTTTAATTCAAGAGAGCTGGTGTGAGACCTAGGAATTTGCATTTTTAACAAGCACCAGGAGTGATTATGCTGAGATAGTCCATGGACCACACTGGAATTATGTGCTCCATATTTTAAAATTAGATGAGCGATCTCAACACATGGTGCTGGAACACTTGAATATCCATATGCAAAAAAAACCCACACAATTTTAATCCATATCTTTCACCATATATGTAAATTAACTCAAAATGGATCATATAAAAAATTAAAAATGAATGGATATAGACCAAAATGTAAAACCTAAAACTATAAAACTTCTAGAAGAAAACATAGGAGAAAATCTTTGTGGCCTTGGGTTATGCAAAAATTTCTTAGCTAGAACACCAAAAGCACAATTCTTTAAATAAAGAATTGAAAAACTGGACCTAATCAAAATTAAAAACTTCTGCTCTTTGAAAGACAGTATTATGGGAAGAGAGTAGAAAGACAAGCCACAGACTGGAAGAAAATATTTTTATAGCATATATCTGATGGAGTACTTGTATATAGAATATGTTATTTAAAAAAAAAACCTTTAAAATTTAATAAAAAATAACCCAACTAAATGATCAACAAACTATCTGAACAGACTTCAACAAAGGAGCTATGTGGATGGCAAGTAATCATAAGAAAAGATGCTCAACATCATTGGTCATTAGAGAAGGGCCTAATTAAAAATTAAAATTAAAAACCACAATGAGTTAATACTATATACCTATAAAGTGGCTAAAATTTTAAAAGACACACAAGAATTGGCAAGGATATGAGGGACTGGAGCTCTTATACACTGCCGATGAAGATGTAAAATGACATAACCACTTTGGAAAACAATTTGGCAGTTTCTTACAAAGTTAAACATACACCTACCATATGATCCAGCCATTCCATCCCTAAGTATTTGGCCAAGAGAAATGAAAGCATATGTCTATACAAAGACTTGTACCTAAATGCTCATAGTAGCCTTATTTATAATAGCTCAAAACTGAAAACACCCAAGTGTCCATCAAAAGTGAATGAATAAGCAAGTTATTGCATATGCATATGATGGAGAACTACCCAGGAATGAAGTGTTGATGTGCGCAACATGCAAGAATCTCAAAATAATTATTCTGAGTGAAAAAGGCAAACCAAAGAGTGCATGCTTCATGATTCCATTTCCGTAAAATTCTAAACAATGCAAAAAATCTATAGTGACAGAAAGCAGATCAGTGATTGCATGGGGAAGGGGGAGGGGGCAGAAGGGAGGAATTACAAAGGATCATGAGGAATCTTTGGGGGAATGAAGAATACTTAAATTATCTTGATCATCATGATGGTTTCATGAGTATATACATATATCAAAAATAAAATATAGTGGTCTTCTTGACTTTCCTTCCCTCCTACCCTTTTCTGGGCTAACTCGATCTCGTAAGTTGACTATTGGCTCTTGGAGCAAAACCTAACAGATGAATTCGCAGAACTGTACAAAATTGAAGTATAATAAGTTTGCTGTGCTTTATTTCATTCTGTGGTGAGCCCATGGAAAATCAGTCTGTCCAAAATGAGCTTCCTCTGTCATGGTTTGGGTTCCCCAGGAAGAAGACCCTGAGATGAAATTTCCTCGGACCAACCCCTGTGGAAGAGCAGAAGCAGGATGGGGTGGAGAGAGAGGGCGAGCTGTGATGCAGGCCTGGCAGCGTCTGCTCACCCCACACACTCTCTGGAGCTGAAAAGGTAGTAATATTTATGATTAAATCCAATAGATGATAATCCTATGACTGAAAGTTGCAAGTGTATGCGAGGTAGCACTGCATTCAGTCCAGTGTTGAAGGGATGCTACCAAGGGCCCCGTTCCCTGCTGTCTCTATTCTGCCTTCCACAAGTCCAGCTCCACACTCGGGCTCCATTCACAGTGGTCTCCCCAGGTCTAGACTTATCATGGAAAATGAAGGTTGGGGTCACATACCCCACATCCACCCACCAACAACTCCCATGGAATAAAGATAAAGACTAATGGATCTTATGAAAAACAAAAGGTTTCTCTCAGGAAAAAAAAAAAAAATTGAATCCAGCAGAGGTCTCTTACCATCTCTTCAATAGAGCTATGTGCCCGTACCTGAACCAGCATCCCTGGTGGGGAGACTGGACTAGACTTATTGGCACATTCCTCAAACTCGGGTGGAATCAACTCCTCCCAAGAGGAGCCAGTGGATTTTCATAGGAAACCTATGGGCATTTGTTTCGTGCAGTCGATGGAATGGATGCCGAACTGCAGACAGAAAGAGTGGTCTAGTGGAACTACAAGGATTTAAAGCAAAGGCACAAGCGATGGGGGGATTTTAGGGAAAAGGTCAGTTCAAAGGGCACTGTTTGGAGTATAGGGGGCTGTTGGACGGCCATGCCAGGTACATCACGATCAGCCAGCTGACCCTGCTGACTCATCCACAGTCTGCTTCTACTTTCCCTGTGAGTAAACACAGCCTCATCCTTTCAAATTAAAAACTACCAGAAATGTCAAAAATGAAAAGAAAAAAACATTTTTAAATTAAACTCTATTAAAGAAATGCTAGTTCAAAAAAGACATAATTGGGCTCTCGAAAACCTGGCAGCTCCCAAACGCCAACAAGTTTTTCTCTTCGCAAGTCTGTTCTCAGCCCTTCCAAGAAAGGAACGGAGGAGAACAGAGCTGGATCATTTTGATGACAACCCACTTCTAATCCACAGGATCATATGCCTTTGCACCCTGTTCAAAGGAAACTTGGCCTAGAAAAGAATTAGTTTCATAACAAACCAGCCACTCTGAGAATAGAGGTGAGAAGAGATCGGGGGGAAGAATCTGAGCCGCGCTGAGGAGTTGGCGAGTTTTAATTGCCGGTTCGTGTGCAGCTTCACGACTGTGCTCAGTGACCGAAGGGACTCGGCTTCTGGTTTCTCAGTCAAACTCTTGTTCAGGAGGAGAAAATGACAAAATCTGGAAAGTGTCTGATCCCTTCTTGAGATATCAGGAAAAGGAGATTTTTTTTTTTTTTTTTGAGTCACTGAGGCAAATACAATCATTTCAAGGAACAGAGATTACCAGGAAAGGTCAGCATCTGTGGGACCATTTTCATCAGCCTCGCCTAACACTTATTAAGTACATCGTTTACAAGACATGCCAGAGTCCCTCTTTTTACAAAGCTGAGAACCAAGTATTCAAATGCTTATTTTTATTGGCAAATGAAGTTTAGAGAGATAGGAGACGAAAGGAGGCTACAAAATTGGGAAGTCACTGTGAGGCAAAAACAAACTCAAAACACATTTTTATGTGTGTAAAAATTCTGCCTAAGGCATGGTCGAATGAGTATCTGTATAACAGATGACTGTAAGGAGATTTAAAGATGATTATTTAGGAAATAATAGAATATAAACCAAATGTCAAAAAACTTAAAGAAAAACAGTTAACATGGCCAGAAGGACCATCCAGTCGCTTTTCTCTCCAGTGAATGTGTTTCAGTGGCACTGTTCCTCAAGCCTCTTCTTTTATTTCTTCATCTCCCTCCACTTTCCCTAAGTAGTAACCATTTCAAGCAAGCTTCACACCCAAGGAGTTACTGCTGCTAATGAAGCAAATGGTAGTAATGAAACTCGAGCTGGAAAAAAAAAAACTAAACTGTTTCAACTGTCTTACGTTCTCATAAAGCTTCTTACAGATTAAAGCCATGTAGGTAAAATGTGCATCATGCTTACTTTTCCACAGTGCTTTGATGAAATAAGCAAAAAGACATGAAAAATTAGTTGCATTCAACCAGTTCTTTCCCCTCATCACCCTGTCACCCAACAGGCCACTAAATACACTAGAGAATGATTCTGGGAAACAGAAGACATGCTCCTTTGAGTCTCTTGATTTTCTCTCATTTCTGTGAATTTAATTTTCTGTGAGAGCATGTGTCTGAGCTGGGGCAGACAGATTGGTGCAAGGTTTCTTAAAAACAATTTTTTGCTCCATCAAACACAATATATTCTGCTGCAAGAGAAGAAAGCACTATACCCCAGGGGAAAGAAGTTTCCCCCAAAGTTTGTTCCCTCAAAACTTTACAATGGAAGAAGGCGTCCCTCTTGGGTGATTTAATTTAATTGTTATGTTTTTTAACTTTGTTCTGGGGAAAATTAAGCAAACCATCAGCTGCAGCTTCATAGACAAATACCACTTTTTGGTAGATAGAACACAAAACTAGGAATCGGAAAACCAAAAAAAGAATCCTGGCACAGCACTGGGTGATTTCATCTCCACATGCCTAAATTTCCTGTTTGCAAAATGAGATAGAGCTTCCCACTCGTCACTTCTTTCTTGGAGATGCTGTGAGGACTAATAGTCTTCGCTCTGATTTTTTTCATCCAAGAAGCAGAGATTTTTAATGATGCAAAAGACATATCTTGATAAGTATGGAGAGGGCAACAGAGACATGATTTTATGCTAGATTCAATGGCTACAAATGTAAGGCAATTTCTGTACTCTTGAGATGCTTGTAACTCAAAGGGGCATCAGATATTGAAGCAGGTAGTTGAACATAGGAAATGTCAAGATACCCATGGAAACTGATCAAACTGAGCTGAGTCTTAAGGGCTAGGAGACCGTGGAAGTTAAACTGAGAGACTCCAGATCTTGATTCTGAAACCAGACGTCTAGCTGAGTGAACTTGGACAAGTTTCTTAACTTCACAGTGCCCCAGTTTCCTTATCTGTGAGAAGGAGCTAAAAATAGTACCTCCCTCATAAGGATAATATGTATATAGTGTTTAGAACACTGTCTGGCGTATGAGAAGTGGTATTGTTATAGTCATCATTAGGATGAGTAAGATTATCCAGGCAAGAAAGGTGGGAGGGACTCTACAGGTACAGGGAGCAGCATGAACTGCAGAGGCCAGAAACAGAAACAGCTTTATAAGAACTGTAAGAAATGCTCTGTTCCTAAACTGTAAAAGACCAGGCAGAAAAGGCCAGTGTAGAAAGTTCATGGAGGTCTTTGCTATAAGCTTGGACTTCATTTTATAGGCAATGGAGAGTCACTAAAGGATTTTAGATAGAGAAGTAACACGATCAGATTTGTGGCTTGGTAAATAATTAAATGAAGACACTGACAGAGTATGGTAGATTGTTTGCAAAATGGCTGCAACTACTTCCCTCCCTGTTCACAACCCTTTAAGATGTCTTTGGAGATATTTCACAAGAGATGGAATACATTTCCCTACCTATTTAATATGGGTTGGCTTTGGATTTGCTTTCTAACAGAAATTTAACCAAGTTACATTGTGCCAGTTCCAAGCCTAAACTTCAAGGAGTCCTATGTTCTTCTGTTTACTCTCTTGGAACCACCATGAAAACAAGTCCACACTAACCTTCTGGAGGATGAGAGGACACATGGAACAAGGCCAAGCTTTCTGGCTGAAACATCCTGGTCCAACCAGCCCCCAAGTAGCTTGCCATAGATCCCAGTCAAGAACAACCATCCAGCTGATCTTAGCTTAAACTGCCAACCTGCAGAATCATGAGCTAAATAAGCAGTTGTTGTTTTAATCCATTAAGTTTTTGGAGTGGGTTGTTATGCAGCAATAGCTAACTGATACACATAGTAAAGTATTTTTTAAATGACTAAATTCAAATACTAGGTATAAAATGGTTAATATACACATGTACATGCCAGTGAAAATATGAGTGTGATAACAACTTACTTTTATTAGCAGGGAATTGTACATTTTACAGTGAGTTTTCATGCAAATTATCTCACTAGTATAAAAACCAACCCAAAGTAATCTGAGACAAGTATTATTATTGCATCTCACTGAGAGGTTTTGGTGACATTCATCATCATGCAATGGTAAGTGGAACTGGAGTATGGGACTTCCAATAGCTGGCAGATTTTTTTTTTAACTGTATCACTCTGCTTCTCCCAGGAAAATAAACCAAGGTGTCATTTATCTTATTCATGAATTTTTCCAACAAAATTGAGAATTTTCTACATGTGAGGTGCCAAGCAAATTCTAACTAAAACAGCTCTTGTTTCTCTGTAGCTGTCCATCAAGGCTCAGCCTTTGGATCAGCAGGATGGAAGCTGGAGCTTTTCAGGAAATCATCTCTTCAAACATTACCACATATACAGTCTCTTTATTAAGGGAATGATTAAAAATCGACCACGGTATATTCTAAAGGCCATGTTCAAAGTGAATACAGTTCAGAAAGTAAAATAAAGCTATTATTTACGAAAGTTAACCCTGGCTCTAAATATAGCCCCTAAGCATGACTTAGAATACATTTAATTGTATTTCCAGGTTACCCACGAGGAAAAAGGCAGCATTTTGACTCACTTAGCATGAAGCATATGAGTCTTAACTGATAAATGTGTTGAGATGAAAGGAGCCAAAAAAGGTTGTTATTTATGAGAAAATACCATAACTAGAGCATCTCGGGCTGTGTTTTTTCTTACTACTTTTCTGACATTTTCTTTGAAGGTCGTGAAGATGACCAAGTGCAAAGAGGTTCACAGTATCTGAGGTTATTTATGCAACTTCTTGTGGACACACAATTTAAGCCTGGCCAGTCTGATCACTCTGAAACGAGCCCTAGCCAAGTGGTAGGGATTAATCTGCCAAGAGACGGTCTTTGATAAATTATTTGGTTGGATCTTTTTTCCCCTTTTCCTACTTTAAAACATTTTCCTCCAATAAATAATCCAGTTGTACACTGGAAAACGAAAATGATGGACCTTGCCTCAGAAAGTAAAAGAAAAGTCTGAAAATGGAAACTGGAGAGTTTCCCCTTCTAGTGTCCACTGAGTGAGAGAGTGTACTTATTTATTTGAAACGCCAGCAAATGGGGCTCCCATGTAATGAAATATTTATTGAAATTGCTTCTTTGGCCCTCTACAGCTGCTGATAGGGTTTAACGAGAGTCAGGTAAGGAAGCCAGAGTGAAGGTACGTCTATTTATTTATTTATGGTTCAAGCAGCTTTGACCATAAGGCTTACACTGGGAAATCATACAGGCAGCGCTGTACATGACTGACAATCATAGTTATTTTCCGTTTTCATTGAATCTTTTACCATAGCTCAGGAAAATCAATCTTGAAGGATTTCTATATTTGCTTGGCGCAGTATTTACGCCTTTGCTATCTCGATAAGATATATTTATGTTAGTTTTAATTAAGGTTCACAATGTTTGAGTACTTACTCGATTTTTTCAGAATTCTGTCAAGGAAACTATCAATATCTTCATTTTCTTTTTTGTTACCTAGTTTTGGTTTGTTTACCTGTTTGTTCATGTGTCTAGCCTTTCTAGACTCTGAGAATCAGTTTCATTTTAGCAACTCAAGTTAAGGCTATTTTCCACTTCTTCTCACTTTGAGCAATATCTCTCTCTCCAAATTAAAATCATGCCTGTTCAAAGTGTAACAGTGACCCTGCAGAAGCAATGTCAAAACAATTCTTAAAATAAAATACCAGTATGAGCTATGTTCAGAAAGAATGGGAAGCATCTAGCATTCTAAAATCTCACATACACCAAATGAAGATACTTCAGTGAGAAAAGGGGCATCTCTGCTCTTCAGAGATCATTGGGTGACACTGGGGCTGTGCAGGATTTTCATGATGTTCATCATGATTTATTGAGAAAGCTGAGAAAGTCACTAACTGGAGGCTGCAAGAAATGGTCTCCAGCATGACTTATAAAGCATTCCAACATGCTACTTTTGCCATTTCTGGATTTTAGAAAGCTAATAAATTAACAGAAACATTGAACTTTACAGCTTAAAGTAGCTTTAGAAACCATCTAATCAAAATTCCTCAATTTATGTATAAGGAAACTGGGTCCAGAAGTATTAAGGGAATTGAACAAAGACGCATAGTAAGCTGCAGAGCAGAAACCGGAATCCATGTCTTGTGACTCCCGCTTCAGTGTTTTTCAGCAAATATCAGATGATTACATCATGATCACCCCCCCCCCACACACACACACACACACACACACACGCATGCTAGGAAAACCAACTATGTACATGAGTCTAATAAAGTTTTCAAAGGTCACACATGATTTGAGCAAGCTGCTAACTCATGACCTCCATATGTGTTTCCAACAGTGTATTGCATGCCATGGCGTGCTGCCCAGACCCATCCTCCGAGACTAGGCCCTCATCCCCCCAGCTCTGGAAGTGTTAGCAGTCAATACTCTCATCAGAGTCTCTCTTCCAGACTTGCCTTGGCCAAAGAGGGCCCAAGCTTAGAGCCCTGCACTGAATGACTGGTCAGTCCCAAGGTGTCCAAGTCTCACTTCCTTAGCCCAGTTTGGAAGCCTTCCCAGCTCAAGTCCCTCCTGGCCTGGCTTAGCCATTTCCCCTGCACTGCAGTCCAGCTTCTCCTCACCCCCGACCCTGCTTCCTTCCCCACCCTCTGCGAGTGCTCATCCTGAGAGCTCTACCCCCTAAAATTCTGCCTGCCTGCAAATCTTCATCTCACAGTCAGCCTCCCAGAGGACCTGACCAGAAACATACAGCATCATGGTTAAGAGGATGGGCTCTGGCATTAAGACTGCCTGGGTTTAGTCCTGGAAGTCCTAGCCACAGCAGTCAGGCAAGAGAAAGAAATAAAAGGGATCCAAATTGAAAAAGAAGGAGGTAAAAGTGTCATTATATGCTGATGACATGTTACTATATATAGAAAACCCTAAAAGGTCCACACAAAAGCTACTAGAGCTGATTGAAGAATTCAGCAAGGTAGCAGGTTACAAAATTAACGTTCAAAAATCAGTTGCATTTCTTTACACTAACGATAAATCAACAGAAGAAGAAAGTAAAGAAACAATCCCCTTTAAAATAGCACCCAAAGTAATAAAATATCTGGGAATAAATCTAACCAAGGAGGTGAAAGAATTATACACAGAAAACTATAAACCATTGATGAAGGAAATTAAAGAAGACTTTAAAAAATGGAAAGATATCCCATGCTCTTGGATTGGAAGAATCAATATTGTCAAAATGACCACACTGCCCAAGGCAATCTACAGATTTAATGCAATCCCTATCCAATTACCCAGGACATATTTCACAGAACTAGAAAAAATCATAATAAAATTCGTATGGAACCATCAAAGACCTAGAATTGCCAAAGCATTACTGAAGAGAAACAAAGAGGCTGGAGGAATAACTCTCCCAGACTTCAGACAATACTATAGAGCTACAGTCATCAAGACAGCATGGTATTGGTACCAGAACAGACATATAGACCAATGGAACAGAATAGAGAGCCCAGAAATGAACCCACAAACTTTTGGTCAACTCATCTTTGACAAAGGAGGCAAGAATATACATTGGAATAAAGACAGTCTCTTCAGCAAATGGTGTTGGGAAAACTGGACAGCAGCATGTAAAACAATGAAGCTAGAACACTCCCTTACACCATATACAAAAATCAACTCAAAATGGATTAAAGACTTAAACATAAGACAAGATACAATAAACCTCCTAGAGGAAAATATAGGCAAAACATTATCTGACATACATTTAAAAAATTTTCTCCTAGAAGAAATAAAAGCAAGAATAAACAAATGGGACCTAATGAAACTTACAAGCTTCTGCACAGCAAAGGAAACCAGAAATAAAACAAGAAGAAAACCTACGGAATGGGAGAAAATTTTTGCAAGTGAAACCGACAAAGGCTTGATCTCCAGAATATCTAAGCAGCTCATACGACTCAATAAGAAAAAAATAAACAACCCAATCCAAAAATGGGCAGAAGACCTAAACAAGCAATTCTCCAAGGAAGACATACAAATGATCAAAAAGCACATGAAAAAATGCTCAATATCACTAATTATCAGAGAAATGCAAATCAAAACTACAGTGAGGTATCACCTCACACCAGTCAGAATGGCCGTCATTCAAAAATCCACAAATGACAAATGCTGGAGAGGCTGTGGAGAAAGGGGAACCCTCCTACACTGCTGGTGGGAATGCAGTTTGGTGTAGCCACTATGGAAAACAGTGTGGAGATTCCTCAAAAGACTAGGAATAGACTTACCATATGACCCAGGAATCCCACTCCTGGGCTTGTATCCAGAAGGAAATCTACTTCAGGATGACACCTGCACCCCAATGTTCATAGCAGCACTATTTACAATAGCCAAAACATGGAAACAGCCTAAATGTCCATCAACAGGTGACTGGATAAAGAAGATGTGGTATATTTATACAATGGAATACTACTCAGCCATAAAAACCGACAACATAACAGCATTTGCAGCAACATGGATGCTCCTGGAGAATGTCATTCTAAGTGAAGTAAGCCAGAAAGAGAAAGAAAAATACCATATGAGATCGCTCATATGTGGAATCTAAAAAACAAAAACAAAAACAAACAAACAAACAAACAAAAACAAAGCGTAAATAAAGGACAGAAATAGACTCACAGACAGAGAATACAGACTTGTGGTTACCAGGGGGGTGGAGGGTGGGAAGGGATAGACTGGGATTTCAAAATTGTAGAATAGACTACACTGTATAGTACAGGGAAATATACACAAAATGTTATGATAACTCACAGAGAAAAAAATGTGACAATGAGTGTGTATATGTCCATGAATAACTGAAAAATTGTGCTGAACACTGGAATTTGACACAACATTGTAAAATGATTATAAATCAATAAAAAATGTTAAAAAAAAAAAAAAAAAGATTGCCTGGGTTTGAATCCTGGCCACCTTCAAGCTGTGTTCCCATGGGCAAGTCACTCTTTAAATCTCTTTTTGATCAGTTTTTTAAAAAATAATAGTAATATTAGAACCTAACTCAAAGGGCAGGTATGTATTATATGAGATAATCCATGTTGAAGTTGTAGTGTAGTGTTTGGCACAGACTAATTGGCAGTATCAGTCAGGATGCTAAAAGAGACAGATGGCACATTCAAAATAAAGGGCTATTTACAGGGTTGTGGGCAGAGCTAAAAAGAACCAATAAGGAATGGGGAGGCCTCCAGGGACTAGCAACAGCGGGCAGCCAGTACCAGCCCTAGGACAGACAGGGCAAGTAGTCAATACAAGGTTACAGATCTACAGTGTGATGTATGCAGCCTGCAGAGAGCCGGTGCCGTGAAAGAGGCAACCTGCAACAGAGGCAAAGCAGGAGAGGAACTCATCCCTGCCAGACCACGACAAAGGAGTTAGAGAGCAAGGGTAAATACACTGGGTTCTCTCCCCTCCCGCCTTCTGGATTCCCGCTAATCTGCCGTTGGTCAAACATTAAGCAGAAGACAGAGGCAAGGGATGCCAGGAGCACCAACACGCAGAGACCACATTCCCACTGTTGCTTCCATCATCCTCACTGTGACACACGCACACTCCAAAGAATAGCACAGGGCAAAGAAGTAAAGAAATGGATCTAGAGGATAAACTAGTAACAGCCAGCACCATGATCCTTAAATACTAGCTATTATCCCAATTTCTACAATTCCTGGCATACCCTGTATTTGGTATCTTGCTTTTCATAAAACTTCAAGTTAATCTCAAATTTGATAAGGCAGAATTGAAATTTTAAAGGGAGAAAATCAACTCATCCAACCAGCCCGTTAGCATTATATCCGGCACATAGTAGGTACTCAGTGTATGATAACTCATGACTTGACTAACTGGTTTAACATGAATGAAATAAAATTTTCTTCAATAGAAAAAGGAAACCCTTTGAGAGACATCATTTGACATCAATATTCTCAACACACTTTTAAGTTACTGAAGAATTTTAGAATCGTCAGGGGTTATAGTCACTCGGTTCCTTAAAAGAAGATTACCAAATAAATGTAAGTTTGGATTATTATTATTTCTCACCAATAGAGTGAAAGGTTGCAAGAATAAAATTCTACATACAAACAAGATAGAAGGTGATAATCTTCCCTCCAAAAACAATTTTATCAAAGGTAATAAAATAAATTCCAGTGATGGGGAAGTCCTTTTTGCACCTGGGTGAGATCTTCAAAGGATTATGTCAAGGAATGGAGAAGAGAAATGCCTTTCCCCCACACGGGAAGAAGAGTTGGGCACCGGGGCTAGCTGTGTAAATTTGGATACGCCACCTAACCTTTCTGAGTTTCAACTTTTCCTCTACGAGCCCCCAAAAGTAAAACAAAGAATTTCCATGTCAAAGGAAAAATGAAATAACTTAGATCATATCAAGTGCCCAGAAGTGATGGTATAGTTTCCTATCTCAACACATATATGCTGTGTGCAAACCAACTGCCAGGGACCGACCTGTCCGCCACCAAGGAAGCTTGGATGTTGCCATTCAAGAGTGACTTTTCCCCCTTCCATAGGGATAATAAAACGTTATAGAGATCCCAGAGGGGTCCAATCTCCTGCCCAGACCCTGAACTCTTCCTAGGTGTGGAGCCCAGGCTGGCTCCAAGGCATTTAAGCAGGAGTTCTCAGCCTGGGACTCATGCAGTCTTTTCATCCTTTTTTCAGGGAGATTTAAAAAAAACAAAAACAAAAACAAAAACTTATATTGTTCAGGAGAGATGATACACTTACATGAGACCCTCAAAGAAGTGAATGACCCAAAGAAAGATTGTGATCCCCTGCCCTAATAGCCATACCTAAACCACCTCCTTAACCACATCCCAGGTGCTGGCACCTCCTCACCTGGCCATGGAGGGAGCTAGCACCGCCCCAGTTAACCGACACTCTACATTCCCTTCACAAGCATAGGGGATGGAGTTTTATCTGTGAGTAGTGTGGCTTTACTTCCAGAAACTTGAATATCCATTTACATAATTCAGTTTTCAGCATATGTAGTCAGTTCTCAGAGTCCAATGTCCCTTTTTATTGTTTTAGATTTTGCTGAGGCCAATCTTTTGATTGCCCTAAGGTTTGCCTGCAAGCTTTATGCAGTGGAAGTTTAAGACATAAGTTAATATTTATGAAAATCTCAACTCTATGAATTAAATGCAATATCCAGAAAGTGTTTCATTAATAAAGTAGTTCTAAGATTTTTAAATAATCTAGCCTGATTTTTTTCATGCAAGTATAGTTAACTGGATAGTTTTCACAATTTTGAAAAGCCTATTTTATTAGAATGCAAATTCTTGGTTTGGAGTTTCCTAGGTAAAGAGAAAGAGAATCTCTTGAATGTGATTAGTGTAATGAGAATAATGTTACTATTTAACCAGCACTTACTTAGCATTTTTATGTCCCAGGCACTCTTTTAAGGACTTTATAGCTATTAAGTTCGTTAAATCCTCATAGCAATCCTATGAGATAGGTAGTATTATTATGCCCATTTTACAGGTGAGAAAACTGCAGCACAGAGCTAGTGGTTAAGCAATATGCCCAAAGTCACATATTTAATAAGTGGTAGAGCTAGGGTTCAACCTTAGGCAGAAACAATAATAATAGCCACAATAAAATCAAGAATAGCTGATAGCTACTGAATACCTACTCTGTGCAAGGCGTTGGGCTAGGTGTTTTCCCTGCATTGTCTCATTAAATTCTCACTATAACAATAATATGTAGGTACTAACATTAGCCCACTTTACAAATGAGCAAACAAGCTCAGAGATGTTGAGTAAGTTACCCAAGACCACACAGCTAGTCAGAGGCAGAGTAAGACAATCCAAGTCGGCTGACTCCATAGCCTGGGCTCCTTCTTACCACGTATGAATATAAAACTTAGTAAAGAAGAGGTTGTTAGGCTCTGTCAGGCAAAACAGTGGAAAAATTTGGAAAGAGCGTAAACATTCCTCACTCAGGAAGATGGGATTCACTTTTGTACTCTGTAACTGAAAAGGTCAATGATATTGGACTCTTAGCTTGCACCCTGGTTTAGGCTCCCCTCTCCTCCCACGTGTTCTCCCAAGCAGGACCTTGTCTTCCAGCTGCCATCCCAGAAGCAGTTTTTGTGCGCCTCTCTGAGGGACTTCAGAAAGTGGGTGTTTGGAGGAATTCAACGTGCTGTGCTCAGATATCCTGTCTGTGCACTCTGGGAATCAGATGCGACAAGAAGTCACAGACGCAACCTCCAAGCTCTCACAGCAGCCAGCCTCCTCTGCCCCCACCTACAGAACCCCCGCAGGTCTTCCCCCGGGGACTGCTGTAAATCTGGTCTCCTGGCCCTGCGGGATGAGAATCTGGGCCAAGGTACAGGACAATGGAATAGCACAAGTCAGCAACACAAATAACAGAAATGCATTTCAAAGGCTTCATGCCTTACAAAGCTGCTTCACATCTGTATTGTCTCGTTTGGGCTTTTCCTATGGGAATTATTAGTAACTGAAACTGGTCCTAAGAAATATTTGGTACTTGTGAGTTTTTGTCTTTACCTCTGGCTTCATTATTATTATGTATTACATTTCCTATAATGGTTTTAAATTTATATTTGAACTTTTTCTACTTACCTAGCAGGAGACTGATGCTTCCTCAAAACATAATTAATTCTACCAGGATACTTTAAGGGACAAAATTATTCCCATCTTGCCACAGATACTGAGCTTTGCCTTTAATTTAGATGGAAGCACAGGCTTGGCTTAAATATGGTTATGGGGCTAAGCCCCTGGGGTGGTGAACTTCTCCAACATATATATACTGAATGTTTTGTGTCCCCCCTACCCCGGCCCCTACTCCAAAATTCACATGTTGAGGCCCTCACCTCCAATGTGGTATTTGGAGATGGAATCTTTGGGAGGTAATTAGGTTTAGGTGAGGTCATGAGGATGGGACTCTCATGATACATTCATGCCCTTATAAAAAGGACACCAGAGAGCTTGCTCACTGTCTCCACTTCCAAACAAAGAAGATGCCGGGTGAGCACACAGCAAGATGGTAGCTTTCTACAAGCCAAGAAGAGAGCAGTTACCAGAAACCAACCATGCTGGCATCCAAATCATGGACTTCCAGCCTCCAGAAGTGTGAGAAAATAAACCCCTGATGTTTCAATCACCAGTGTGTGGTGTTTTGTTCTGACAGTCCAAGCCAGGACAGATAATACAGACATGGTACAATAAATACTACTTGTGGATACACAATACTGATAGATACTGACGTATACCCATCAGAAAGTGAAGTAGAAACTTGCTTTTGCATAAATAAATAAATGGCAGAGATCCCGAAGTGACAATCTAACACCTGAAGGCATTTTAGCAACAGAAATTTTTAAAACAGGAAGTTTTCTCACAAACAGTTTGTGAGCTGGGCTCTGAAATAAGATAGAGTGTCTGACTGAAGCAACCTCAGAAATAAGCTGCACAGAGATGGTAGAAAAGGAAACCGTGCAAGGAGTCACTGACAGTGGCCCCAAGAGGATGGCACTGGGACTGGAGGAGAGGGGACTGCCCTTTGCTTCAGCCTCTACTCTGAAGTCATGTAAGGGAACGTGTAAGTAGCCGGAGGCAAGCTTTTGTGGAGGGTACCTCACCTCAATGGAGGAAGGAAATCCAAGTCTGCTTTTGACAGCTTGGCCTTCCATGCCCTTATTGTGGCTGCTGTCCCACCACTGGCGTGGAAGACTGGAGCCAAAAGCTCCATCTCTGGTCTCCATCTGTTGGGCCCCCTGTTGAGTTAAATGGCTCAGGTGAAAGGTACCGTTCCCTTCTGGAAGAATTATCCGTGTTAGAAAAGATGGAGAACAAACCTCCATGAGCAGTTCCAAAAGAAATATTTCTACAGAGCCATAGAAAATAATGAAAGGGAAATTTGCCTAGAACAAAACAGGCATTTTATTCAATAATTTTGGTATTACAATGCTTAAATAGTGGGGCTTTTTTTAAACACTGCTATTAGATCTTCCAAAGTCTTTTACGAAATTAGTCAGATACTCGCTTTAAACTTTCTGTATTAGCCCAGTATGAGCAAGAAAAGTGATGGTCCCCGCAAGGAAAAGTTAGAAAGAAAATCCGTGATGTATGTATTAACGCATCCAACTTTAACAGGGGCGGAGACAATTCCAATCTTAAAGTTTATGACAGCTTTTTACACTTCATCCTTTAGAGCTATTTTTTTAGTATTTTACCTTAAAGTTTAATTTTAAAAAAATATCATTTCTGTTTCTATCCTAGAACTCAATTTCCCAAGACAAATGCAGCCTATTGAATCCACCAGAGCTGAGGAAATGCACAGAATTGCTGATACGCAGGGTTCCTGCACTAGACTGATCAGTGTGGCTGAGAAGTCAGCCCGACTGCAAAAGAAGACTTAGATTTTCTAGGGAGTGAGTCACTGCCGCTGAGTGATTCAAACACAGGATGAAACTGAAAATTTAGACCAGTATTTCTCTAATTTTTTTGGTGTTATATTTGATAACTTCAGCATTCAATCTATTAGATGTTTCTGGCTAACAAAATAAATTTCTACATACATGGGCTTAACAGCTGATTTGCTCAATTGCCATGTTTTTTGATATTTTCTATTGAGCTGAAATAATTAGTACAAAAGACATGTGGCATTTTTGAACTTTAAAAATCAGAGGTTGGCTTGCCTCATGATTTCGGAGCTATTAAATCCAGGAAAAACCTGAGGCCCTTCCTCCTGAATGGACTTTTTTTTTTTTTTTTAATCAAGCTGGGTAGAGAAAATGATGAATCAGTGCCAAACTGAAAGAAGTTTTCACTAACATTTATCTAGTGCTTACTACGTAGCAGACATTGTTCTAAATGTTTTTGCATTATGGTCCATAATCCCTCACTCATAACTCTAAAATCTGAGAACCTTTGTCAACCAGGTTTTTTCGGAACACAACTGTCAGCAAAACTTGACCAAATTCATTTGGCAGCAGAATATGACCTGATTTTTAGCTGTAGAAGGTGTTCATGTTTGACTACTAATTAGTGCCCCAGATTCCACTAGGGGTACTATGTAATATACAGTATATTATGTAACATAAATATAAATCACATGTACCATGTCACCTTTCTAAAAAACACTCTCAATTCAAAGCACATATGGCTCAAATTATTTCAAATAAGCAAAGTGCTTTCTTTAAGTCTCACACAATTATTTAAAATAAATGCTTTTAATATTCCTAATTTATAGGTGGGAAAACTGAGATAAAGAGAGTGTAGACATATTGCCTAAGGTGACATATCTAATAAGAGGTGGATCTGAGATGTGAACCGAGGCAGTCTGGTTTCAAAGACCATGCTCTTAATGGCTACATTGTACCACCTTAAGTCAGCTGTTAATGGGGTATCTTCAAGAAATATTTTGTTTTTACTATGTATAGATTTGAAAGCAAGAGAGAATGTATGTTATCAGTAGATATGATTAGCAGCCTCCTATGTCTTCATCAGCCAGAGTCCAGCTAGGAAAACAGTGTCCACTGGACAAATACTAAGGGAATTTCATATGCAGAACCAGTTACAAAGGCAAAGGAAGAATCGAAAGGCCTGAAAGCCAACGATGAGGCAACCCAGAAATTAGCAAGACTTAAAGTTACCACCACCTCTAGGGCTGAGATAACAAAGGAGGAGGGTAGCCTTACCCAAGGCCAAGAGTCAAGGTCAACTAGAGTTTTTAACACCAGGGACTGAGGTGCTGTCCTACAAAAGCAGCAGCCAATGCCCTGGAGGTTGATGATCAATGCAAAAATGACAGGGAGAAATATCCTGGCTTCCCCCTTCCTCCTGCCCTCCGGTCCTCCTTAAGTATCTCCATTGTCTAAACCTGGCTAAAATCCAACTAACAATGGATCCTGGAAAATGAGGTCAAACCCTCTAGGCTACAGAGCAGAGTAGAGCAAAAGAGCAAAAATAATTGGATCAGAGGGCACATGATCAAATGACTATTACCCATGAGGTTGAGAGTAACAATATTGGGTAACAGATTAGGGATAAGTCTGAAAAGATTTAACAGGTGATTGCAAAGGCAAATCCTAATGAACTGACTTTTCTCCATTTATTTATTAAATAATTAAGGACCTTCTTTAAACCCAGTATTGATCAGTGACAAATGTAAGCTTCTAGTGGACAGGGAGCAGGTTTTGTTTTACCTATTAATGTTTTTATTTTTAACAAAAATAAAATTTAAACAACAAAAGAGTCTTGAACTTAAGTACAGTCAACTGCACATGAGATGGGAAGAGGGCTGTCTTAGCAGCATGGACATAAAAGGACTTAGAGACTCTAGCCAACAGCAAGGTCTATGAGCCAACAAGACAAACTGACTCTCAGAAAAAGCTAATTGAATTTTGGGCAGCATTAGTTCAAGTAAAGTATTAAAACTTGGCAGGTGGTGTTCCTATAATAAACTGGTCAGATCAGCCTGGAAAAACTTCTGACCTTCCAGATGTCACTTTAAAAGGAATATAAAATCAACCAAATTATGTACAGAAAAAAAGATACAATAGTAAAGACCTCAAAACCCTGTACTGTAAGCCAAAATTAAAAAGCCTGGAAATAAAGGTATATAAACACACACTTCAAATAAATTAAGAAATGTGTCCACGTGTGTCAACAACCATCCACCCCCTCCCTTTGAAAGAGATGCTGCTTCTACCACCATCCTGCATCCTAGATCCCCACGCGATGGCCATGCTTTGTATCACACAACACCATTCCAATCAGGGGTGACTAGACAAGTGGTTGACGCTTGACTGTGAAGCCAGCCACTCAGGCCAGCACCGAGAGTAAGAAGATAAGCTGGACCTCACTCTCCCTAAATGGGAATTTTTTTTAGAAAAAGCAGAAAGACTGAACCAGTTAGTAATAAAGGCAAAAGCTAAAAGGAAGCCAGCAGATAGAGTTGGTCACGGCAAACTGAGACCATGTGTAAACTAAAACAATGAGAGAGCAAAACAATTTGTAAGCAAAGTTCAGCAGCAGAGAAGAGAAAAAAGAGCAAACTTCAGAGGGCAGCTGAGAAGGAGGGAGAGAGAACAAGAAAGAGAGACAGTGTGTGTTGGGGGGGAGAGGGGGAGGAGAGAGAGGCTCTAGAGAGCTGACTTTTCTCCTGCTATCTTCTCTCTTTCACGTTCCATGTAAATCCTTATAATAAAACCCCTTTTTTCTTACAGTAACACATGTGAGTTTCCACCCTTGCAAATAACTAAAAACTAAAACCATTCTGAGAAAAATGAATTAAACCAGTTTTCTAGAGTCTGAAGGGAGAGAATAAACACCACTTGGGGGAAGCTCCAGAGAGACTGGTTTCTCTCTGCAGTCCCTAAATGTGCAACGGCTGCCTCAAGAACAGAGATTTGTGTGCCAAGTCCAAGTCCAAACTGCCAGCCACACGGTGGGGAACCTCAACCCAGCAGGGGGCGGGAGTGGTGCTGGCTGAGCAGCCTTCAAGGATGGGCCAGGCCTGAGATGACATCTCTGATTCTAGGTGGAAAATCCTGTATCCTGAGGTAATAGAGATGCCTTTCACAATCTGAGAAAAGCATAACCTTCTCCAATAGAATTTTGCCTTTTGTTCTTCTGTTAGAGTATTTTTCCATCCACTGCTTTGCCATTTTGAGCTTCTTTTCTTTCCAACAGGAATTGACAAGCCCAACTACAACTTTAAGTTCAGTAAATAACGTCTTAAGTGTTTTTGGTTTTGAGAAAAGAAACAGGTCGTTTTGGCACTGATTTTTTTCCATTAATTTTTAAATTCACATGTATTCTTCAGTAAATTTAGTTCATATGATTTTGATTTATTTACACTTAGCTCCCTAAAATGTGCGGTTAGCAATCTGATGACTATGCACCTTCTAATTAGTCTGTCTCAGAACCAGAAAGTCATGTGTTGCCAACACGACCAAAGTGAAATCCAGCTGACACAAACTTGGATACAAATTGAAATAGCCGTAAAATTCAAGACCATTCTAAACTTGGCAATAGAAGTTCTCTTGTTCCCAAAAGTTACAGACAAAACAAGTTCCAAGTTAAAGTACTTAACAAATTTTTCATGCAAACATGTGGTGCCCAGATTAATGGCAGTGAGACAGCCGCCTCTCTCATTGCTCTGCTACCATGATTACCTTGCGATCCACTAGTGATTGTGGAGGGTGCTGCTTCACATGAAGTTGTGGCTGCATCCCCAGAGAATCTGGGGCCTTGTCAAGAAAGCCAGTCAACTGGTTGTTTAGCAGAGTGTCAACCAAAGCACTCACAGTAGATACAATGTTTCTCATGAAGAGCCTTAGATAATGTTGAGTGTAGTGGGAAACTTCAAGAAGGATCTTGGCCAATCCTTCACTTTACTAATGTGTTTTAAATGGTTGTTTTGACATTCTATGTACATAACCTTTAAAATTCAAATGACATTGGTCCAGGCATGAGTTTAATTATAAAACTCAAGGCACATATGGAGCAGAAAGAACATTTTCTAGGGAAACCTAGAGAATTGTTTTATGAGTTTTTTTCCCCACTTATTCTTGAAACCCACAATGTGAAAATAGGTTTCCTCCTTTAAATGTGTTAGAAAGAGTGATAACACTACTGAGGTATATAAAATGTATATTTCATGTACAATTTATGTTGATAAAAATTCTAAACCTGCTTCAACATACATATGCCAATTTTCTACAAGCCAACATTTCATAAATCATATTCAAAACAAATACCAAAAATACATAACTTACATAATTAAACACTTATGTATTAAATTTACACACAGGCATAATCTTTCCAATTGAAAGATAACCATGCCAGGGTTGATGTATTCAGCAATGGTTGAAAAAAAAAATCCTTAACCAGAAGTCCTTTCCTTAATGAGTTCACTGGGTTGAAGCTCTGAGGCCACTGCCCTCGTGTCACCTTGGGCACCCTGCAAGTTAGAGACCAGGGCCGAAGGCAGTTTTGCTTGTTGATCTTTCTCTCTCCCAGAGGTCTCTGATTATCCCACCCCATTTACAAGCTTTAGTCTTTGCTCATTGAGATTGAAGACGGCCTGTCAGGCTTGGACAGCCATTAACCTGAGCCTCCAACAAAGGTATTTCATTATCTATGTCACTCGTCATCCTCTGAGAAATCTGGTTGATCCTCACCATAAAACAAAGAGGAAGTGAACTCAAAAGATTCAATGGTTCTTGAGATCTCTTCTTTCTTTTCCATAATTTAAAAAATATGTCCTATTTAAAGTCCTGTTAGGAAGTTCCTCATTCTCCCCAAACCACTGGTCTTTCCCTCCATCCACCCAAACTGTACCACATAGTTCAGGACCCTATGTCAGTCTCACCTACTCGAGGAGCCCTTCCCTGCTCCTCCAGCCCTCTGTGACCTGCTCCTACTTTGAAACTCTAGTGGGCAAATTCTGTACCACATGATTGCAGGCCCATGTTGTATGTAAGCTTAGATTTACTTGAATCATTCCATCTATTAGTCTTATCTTCTCAACTAAATTAGAGACTCCCATGAGGAGAGAATTATGCTTTATACTTATTTTCACATTCCGACAGCGATCAGCATATCGAACAACCTAAGGTAGATGTCACATACTTATCAGTTGATGGATTGATAAATAGTAAAGTCCATGTCCACTTCACAAATGATAATGAAGCAATATTTTTGCAACTAGCTAGAAGATTTATTTCCTCTAAAATTATCATTTATAAAATCATAAATAAACTTTGCAGTGAAAATCATTCCTTCTAATAATACATTAGTTAAGCTAACAAGTATATAAGGTGCCGATCCCTGCCTTCCTGGAGCTCACATTCTCATGAGACAGAAACATGTCAATAAACTAAGATGCAAAATAACAAACACTTCCAAAGAGGTAAGGTTTACCACGTGAAAGGCCAGAGAGAAAGGAGCAACTTACAGAGGTTTCTAATCAAACTCCACAATCTAATGATTAATGTTCCACACAATTTTCTGGACACAAATTCTGAACCAAAAATGTTTTCCATTTGTCCTTACTTTATAAAACCAGAGTGCTTAAACAGTAAGATTTATCATTTGTATTTACCTTCATAGCAAATAGGCAGCAGAGATAAGAAGCAATTCAGAAAATAAAAAATTATAATGTAAATTGGATTTGAAGAATGTAACTTTGGGAAAAATATGAAGTAAAGTCATGTTAATGAAAGGATAGCTAGATTTTTATTTACAATAAAAGCCACAGTCACCTGCAACATCTGTCTACTTGAATCACATTATTTACTGTAGGTTTGCTTTTTCATAGCTGTGCAATTCCTTGTGCATATGCCTGGGGCCTGGCATAGGTTCAGCTGGCTTTTATTCAGCCCCATCTTTTGGTAAAAATTAGTGTAAGATGAAACACCGTCTTTACTTATTTTGCAGTCTTAATGTTACATGACAATGTCAAGATCTTGCTGCAGATCAGTGTATACATCAAACGTGTGTCTCAAAACTCTTTGAGATGATTGTGAATGTTCTTTTTCACATCACCTTTTCACATTTCAGGATTTTATCATCCTTGTTATCTTTGTGTAAAAATTATAATTAGATTTCATTTTCTTTCAGAAGAAAGTAAAAGAGATCTCTAACATCACTTGCTTTGAACAAGTTCAGATGATAAGTAGTGTCTGGTAGCAGAGGAAAGCAGTAAGACTTATAGATCTGGAAAAGAATAGTAATTTCAATTTAAAAAGTGGTACAAAGTAGAAAGAGAAACAAGTATGAGATATAGAGGGGAAAAAAGAAAATGGGTATCATCTCTTGAGTTTTCTCAATTATGGTTGATAGTTGAAGCAAAAATTATAACACTACCTGATGTGGTTCTAAATGTATCTAGAGGATATATTTAAGACAATTATAAGGAAAACAGGAGTGCCTACCTAATATCAGATAAAGTAGACTTCAGGGCTAAGAAAGTCACCAGAGACAAGAGGGACATTATTTAATGACAAAAGGTTTAATCTACCAAAAAGATACAGCGGTCCTAAATGTGTATTCACCAAAAAACAGCTACAGAAAAAAGCACCAGCAGACCTGGTGCAGCTAAACAGAGAAATAGACGAATCCACAAACATAATAGAATACTTCAATGCCGCCTTTGAACAATGGCTATAACTAAGACAGAACATCAACAAGGATATAGAACAGCTCAACAATACCATCAGTCAACAGGATCTCATTGACATTTGTTGAACATTCCACCTAATAAGACCTCAACATACATTCTTTTCAAATGTCTACAGATAATACACTAAGATAGACCATATTCTGGCCTATAAAACAGATTTCAAGTTGAAAAGTATTGAAATCATTTACAGTTTGTTCTTTCACCATAATGGACTTAAACTAGAAATCAAAAACAATAAGATAACAAAAAAATCTCCAAACACTTTGAAACTAAGCAACACACTTCCAAATAATCCATGGGTCAAAGAAGAAGTCTTAAGTGGACTAAAAAGTACATTGAACTGAATGACAATAAAAATACAGTGAATCAGTATTTGTGAGACACCACTAAAGCAATGCTGTCGGGGGGGGGGGGGCACATTTGTAGCAGTAGAGGCACTTATTTGGGAAGGGTAAAAGTCTTAAATAATAATCAAAGCTACCAGATCAAGAATCTAGAAAAAGGGAAAAATAAAGCAAAATCAGGCAGAAGAAAGGAAATATTAAAAGATAAGAGCAGATGGATAAAATTGGAAATCAGAAAAATAATAAAGAAAGCCAATGAAACAAAGTTATATCTTAAGAAACATCGATAAAATTGATAACCCTCCAACAAGACTGACAAAAACGGAAGATACAAATTACCAGTGTCAGGAACAAAACAGAGGATACCACTACAGAGTCTCAAGACATCAAAAGGGTAATATGGGAATACTATGAACAACCCTACACACATAAATTTGACAGCTTACATGAAACAGATCAGTTCCTCAAAAAACACAAACTACCATAGCTTATCTTATATGAAACAGACAGTTTGAATAGACCTTTAACTCTTAAGGAAACTGAATTTGTAATTAAAAATCTATCCTTACCATGTCCAGTTCCTCAGGCTCGGATGGTTTCACTGGAGAATACTACCAAACTTTTAAAGAATATTAATACAAAGTCTACACGATCTTTTCTACAAAACAAAAGAGGAGAAAACACTTCCTAATTTAATTGTATGAAGCTAGTACTATACTGACACCAAAACCAAATAAAGATAACAAAAAACAACAGATAAACAATAAAATACTACAGACCAGTAACCCTTGTGAATCTAGATGTAAAAATCCTTCAGAGAATATTAGCAAATAGAATTCAGCAATATATAAAAAGAATTATATACCATGACCAAAAGGATTATATTTCAAAGCTGCAAGTCTGGTCCAATGTTTGAAAATCAATCAATCAATATAATCCACCATATTAACAACCTATAGAAAAATTCATGTGATCATATCAATCAAGGCAGAAATAACATTTGAAAAAATTCAACACCCACTTGTAATTAAAACTGTCCAAAAAACAGGAATAAAGGTGAATTTTCTCAACTTGATTAAGAGCATCTACAAAAAAAAAACCTATAGCTAACATACTTTATGGTTAAAAAAAAAACTAAATAGTTTCCTCCTCAGACAGAGAACAAGGCATAGATATCCACTGTCACCATTCTTACTCAACATAGTGTTAGAAATTCTACTCAGTGCAGTAAGATAAGAAAATTAAAGGCATATGGATGAGAAAAGAAGAAATAAAAATCCTTTATTTGCAGATAATGACTGACTACATAAAAATTCCCAAGAAATCTTTTTAAAAATGTTTAAAAGTAATGTGAGTTCAGCAAGTTTGCAAGATACAAGACAACCAGAGAAATCTATTCCATTTCTATATGCCAATAATGAACACGTGGACACTAAAATTATGAATACAACACTATTCACAGTTGCTCAAAAAATAAAATATTTGCAAATCTAATAAAATATGCATAGGACTTGTATGCTGAAAATGAAGATCTGAAAAAAGGGGGAGATATTCCATGTTCATGGATTGGAAGGCCAACATAGTGAAGATGTCATTCTCTCCATATTTGTTCCTATAAAAATCCCAGCAAGTTTTTGTGAAATGTAGGCAAGATTATTCCAAAATGTATACAGGAGGAAAAAGAAACAAGAATAGCTAAGACAATCTTGACAAAGAAAAAAAGTGAGAGATATTACTCTACCTGATAGTAAGTTTTACCACCTAACTACGTTAATCAAGACAGTGTGATACAGATGAAGAGGGTAAATACATAGATCGGTGGAACAGAATAGAGAACTCAAAAATAGTACCACACATATATGTTTAACTGATTTTTGTCTGAAGTACAAAAGATTTTGAATGGAAGAAGGATAGATTTTTCAATTAGTGCTGGAGCCACTATGCATCCATGTGCAAAACAAAACAAAAACTATGACATAAACCTAACACCTTATACAAAAATTAACTCAAAATAGGTAAGAGTTACTGTATCTAAAACTTTTAGCTATAAGATTTTAGGAAAAAACATGAGAGGAATCTTCAGGATCTAGGGCTCAGCACAAAAAGCATGATCCACACCTGGCAAAGGTAGTAAACTGACTTTATCATCTATAATAAGGTTGCTATAAATATTTATATAACAGCCCCAAACTGGAAATAACCCAGGTGTCCAACAGGTGATTGTTTAAACAGCCAATCAATGTCACAGAATACTACTACTTAGCAAAAACCTGTTGATACAAGCAACAACTTAACTCTCCAGGTAATTATACAGGTTAAATTTTTAAAAAGCCTATTCTAAAATGTTACATACTGTAGTGTTCTGTTTATGTAACATTCTTGAAATGGTAAAATGATAGAAATGGAGAATAGGTTCGTGGCGAACCAGCGGGGGTAAAGTACAGAGGAGAGGTGGGTGTGGCTATAAAAGGGCAACATGAGAACTCCTTGTGGTGATGGAACTGTTCTGTATGTTGACTATATCAATGTAAATACCCTGGTTGTGTATTATTTTATGGTTTTGGAAGATATTACCATTGTAGAAAATATGTGTAAAGAATACACAGGATATTTCTGTATTATTTCTTGCAAATCTAGGATTAGCTCTAAAGGCAAAGTTTAATTTTAAAAAATAGCCCAACAGAATGGCTGGCATTAAAAAGAATAAAAACCATGAAGAAGAAAACTATGCTTCTTCCTTCTGAAATATCTGCCTAGCAATATGAAACAAGAAGGAAATTCAAAGTATTCTAGCAGCAATATACAGGAACAAAAAGTAATCTCAAGCATTGTATTTTGCTATACATTTAATAAATTTTAAAGGTAGGTTCATTTTATATAAGTAGTGATGGAATAAATCAGTAATATAAAAAGAATACAACTAATCAAAAGATATATTTACATTAAAAAGGTATAAAATATTATAAGAATAGTTTTAATTTTATGTAGCCCCAAACGGAGTCCTTTCAGGAAGTAGACTCATGTGTTTGTTTCCATTAAGTTATGCAGCTATTTAAAATAGGAAAGATGAAAAAGTAGAAAAGAATTCAGTCTAATATACTTTGCATTTCTAAAATGTCAGAGTTTGAATACTCATGACAAATACCATGTACATCACACATCATGTCTGTACTTACAAGGAACATGCTCCTTCAACCAAGGTCATATTGTACCAGACCTGCCTGGAGACAAGACCAAGTCACCGCGAAATTACATCAAGAAATGAATGACCTAACTTTAGTCTTGCTGGTGTAGATACAGATGATTGATAGGTAGGTAAGAGTTAGAGATACATAGTAACAGTGTACTGTTGGCTTAGATGTTTTGGCTAAATTGAGTTATTGTTTTCAACTGGCCACTTTATTTTTTTTTTTCACCTCTGAAGATTTAATAATTTAAATACAGCTAATATCATGGGGGATACACCTCCTTTTGAAAACAAATGTTTAAAATATTGTTTTGTTTAACTGGTAAACTTCACTTTTAGCAGCTGTTATTAAATTCAATGCAAAGAAACTTTCTAACAGTCAATTATAGGAGCCCCAGAGAAGAGGTAACTATGCCTACAGTCCCTTTTGTGTAGAACAAATGTGTCTAGAGTTTGGTTTTGCAATTTTAAAATCGACTGTATTAACGTGTGACAGAACATCTTCGGGTTAAGTCCTGCTGGTGTCTTACAAGAGCTCTTGTTAGGGAAAGAAGAACCGTGCATACGGACATGGGGCGCGACGGGCGGTCCGGGGACATAGCCGCGTGTCTCTGAGCAGCAGGGCCAGGCTGGAGCCCCCCTAGCACAGCCCCCCTGCGTACTCGTCCTCCTCTTCCTCAGCCGTGGGGGCGCCAGCGGGACAACTGGCCACTTTAAAGTGTGAACACACTTAGTAGACTGCGAAAAGTTATACACAGGGTAGATAATTGGCTTGTTGAAATGGTTAAACTGGGACTTAACTGGCCTAGTCAGTTCAAAGAAGTCATTCTGGTCATGGTGCAGAGGTATGTCTTAATGCTTTAAGAATCACACACATTGTGGATAATGACATTAGTTTTTTAAAGAGAATAACTACTCCAGAAATTTGAAGTTCCTTTTTTTCTCATCTTTAACAACATTCTTGGATTTAAGAAATAAGGAAGTGGGAAAAATCAGCAAGTTCTATTATTAAGTCCTATTTTTTTTCTCCTTGCAGATTAACTCCTGAGCTCCACCCTTATACTCTATTCCAATTTCAAACACCCTCCTTATTCAGACTTTCATCACTTATATTTAAATGCCACTCCAAACTTCTGTCTGGTCTGGTCTCTCTTCCTCTAATGGATTTTCTCTTCGCTCTCTTCTGAGGACCTGCATTTTTTGAAGTCATTTTTTCATTTTTCACTCTCCAACTCAGGACTCCATCATGACTTACTACTGTCAACACCTCTAACCTTTCACTGTCTATTCCAACTCCCCTATTTATTGAGCCTTGCACCCCACAATCCACCCACAATTACACTTCACCCCAAGCGAGCAAGTGTCCTTACTTGCCCTTGTGCATATCCAAATCTCTCATGTCTGAGATTTTCCTGCCTGCCACAGAATATTCCCTTATCTCCCCCCTCTGAGTTCTTTTCAACTTTTCTCCCATCTCTATGCCACCCAGACTTCAAGGCCCAGCTCAAGGCCACCATCTTCAAGGAATCATTCTGACTTCCTAATCTGCAGTCCACAGTTGTTCCTTTCAAAGTTTTGCCAAGTAACACTCAGAATTAGAGCCAGCCAGTTGGCACTTAATTTTGCTCTTATACATTCATTTATTCATCCATTTACTCATCTCTATGGAAATATATTGAGCACTTATTTATGTCTAAGTTTCTTTGTAAATTATAGTTAATCCTTTCACATCTCTTAGTTTTATTCTATAATTACATATTTGACAAATCAAATGGATTTTATTATCTTTCTTTCCAGACTCTTCATTGCCCAGCAGTTTAGTTGGTATATCATCATCACCAGTAACATCACCAACATCAAACATTCATTGAGCTGTTTCTACCTATTGTTAGTACACGCCTGAGCTGGAGGCTCAAAGATGCAAGACATGGCTCTAAAATCACAGTCAGATGGGGAGGAAAGTGCCAACGATGGCATGTACTGTAATGTTGGAAGGGCTAAGAAACAGGAGAAAGCACTGAGAGAACGTGGCAGAGGTGGTAGGGCTCCTAGTGACCTGTGTCCTTGCAGTGGATCCCGAGGTGCCCCACCCAGATCTGCTCTTCAGGGCCCTTTTCAGGCTGTTGGGAATGTCAGTCCACCCCTCATTGGGGATGGCCTTCAGCTACAGAGAATTGCCCCGCCCAAGGTTACAGCCCCTCCCAAGGGGTGACCCATAGCCAGTGACTGGCTTATTCAGGGAGAAAAAGGCTCAGGCTCCTTTGCCTCAATCTGAGTCAACCTTGAAAGGCCATTCAGCCCAGAGTGCCTGTGGTGATCAGCTGAGTCCACGCATGTACCTGCACTGCTATCCAGTTTCTTACTCTGCCTACTTGCTTACTTCCTTAGAGATGTGTCTACCAAGACCACTGTCCAGTAACACTTTAGCATGCAACTCCCCATCTCACAGTCTGGTTCCAGGGAAGCCAGTCTGTTCATGCTGTGGAAATAAGAGTGTGGTTCCTTGCATAGACCCAGAACAAGCACTCAGATGGCCTGTCTCAGGCCTGTCTTATCTTAACTTCTCCAAAGTTCCTGGAATAGACAGGAATTTTCATGTCCATCTCACAAAGGAAGACACTGCAGAGTATAGAAGTGAAATGTCCAAAGTCACACACATAGGAAATAGGAGTTCCAGGACTCAAACCCTGACTTTCTCAACCATAACCAGAGTTCTTCATCCTACATCAGACAATTTGGAAAGTGGCCTCGTTTTAAGAAAACATGGACATCAAAATGGGCAAACTTGGGTTTTCCTTTTCTACCAGTGATTAACCATGTGATTCTAAGCAAATTACTTAATCCTAAGGACTTCAATTTTCTAGGCAGCTCTGTGTCTATAAAATGGACATAAGAATACCTCTTTGCTGCATTATTATAAGGATCAACTGAAGCACAGAAAACACTGTTTCCTGTTCTCACAGAGAAGTAGTGGCATATAAGATCAGAGAATTTTACAGTATTCAGATTGTAGAGAACCTGGAGTGTTTTCTGGATTATCTCACTGAAAATGATCTCTTCTTTTTATCATCTGTACTGAATGTGATTTCTTATTTCTCTGGAATTCCATAGTCTGTTGTTTACATCGTCTGTTTTATTTCTCTGGAATTTCATACTCTGTATGTTTCTTAGAAACACACATAGTTTTTATCTTTACAGACCTTATTTTCCAGTTATTGGCTTTAATTTGCCAATGAGCGTGTAATGTCCTTGAGGACCAGAATGGTCCTAGACATCTCTCTACTCCCATCAGAGCCTATTTCAGTGAGTGCCACAGAGTAAATGCTACTTGGAGATGAACTTTGTGACTATGTGTTGAATAAACTGGTATCTTGTTGGGCCATGTATGCCTGCCACAGGTTAAGTTGTCACATGAAGGAGAGAAGATAACACATTCACCCTGAGAACAGACTACTTGAGAAGACGTAGAAGAAAGATAAGTAAAGGCAGCAGTGAACTGAATGAAATATCCAACCTGCCTAATGAAAGAACATAGACCTTTGGTTGTCAGAGTCTACGTGTACCAACAATCAGCTCAGTCACTCATCCTCACGGGTAACAGTAAAGAGTGGACGGGGGAGAGGAAAAACTGCTCCCATACTGTTCGTTCCTGGAAGACATGGAAACAGGAGGACCAGGAAGAGAATTCTCCAACAGAGCACACTTCCAAACATTAATCTCAGTCAAGCCAGAAGTAAAGGCTTTTGCTGAGATGGAGGATGGGGTGGAAATGCTGCTGTAGAAAATGTGATAGGGAGTCAGCAAAACAATTGTGAGCAGCTATAAAATTAGAAAGCATGACTCTGTACAGATCCAGTCAGAAGAGTTTCATGATTTTCTACTGCAATGTTCAACAGCCCAGCTGTGTGATGAGAGAAATAAAATAGTAAATATGACCCTGGGTAAGAAATGCTCTTCCCTTGACTGATGCCTTGTTCATGTTCATAGATTTAAATTAAATACATGTGACAAAGCCAGCTAATCACAAGTATCAGCATACTAGGTCCTAGGTCTTGTCCTTCAATCAGAGATGTGGTATAGCAAAACCGTTAAAAGCTCTGCAGACTCTAATAGCGCTGGGTTTGAATCCAGTCCCTATTCCAATTAGCTGTATGTCTTTGGGAACGCGTTTTAACTGTACTGTATATATACAGTAGTACATATGCCTTAAATTGTGAGAATTAATAAGATGATATATAAAGCATTTAACAGGACTCCTAAGTGCTGAATAAATGTTAGGTGATATTAAATGGGGAGAAAGAAAACTTAAAACTCACAAGAATATGCACTATTTATTTTATGGGTTATGAGAATTATATCAAAGTTTACTAAACTAGCACTTACCACAAATTATAATTATATACAATTTCCTTGTTTGTTGATTGCTCCCCTACTAGACAACATCATAAAGGCAGTGGCCTTCTTTGTCTTGGCCATTCACTGCTCAAATGCAGTATCTAGCACATAGTATTAATTAAACCATTAATTAATCAAAATGAGCATGGTGTCAAGCTAGGATAATGATCAAAGAAATACTGTATTAGGAACTTCACCCTGTGTGTCCAAACCACCCTACAGGTCATGACACATTAAAAAATAAGTAACAAATAATAGTTTAGTTAAACCTTCCGAATTCCTACAGTTAGACGCCTTTCCTTTCCCAAACAAAAGACAAGCTTTTTTGTTATCTTGCTGATACTGTTAACCTTTCAGTGGCTTCTCCCTCCTGGACTTACAGAAATTTCATCTTCCACTGGCCAGCTTAAGCGAATAATAATCTCCGTAGTGTGTGTGTGTGTGCGCGCGCACGCAATGCTATTGTGTACACCATGTCTTTTCTCATCACGTAACACTTTCGCATTGTCAGCCAGAGCTGCCCCCTCTTCCTGTTTACATTCCCCACCATTATCCCTAATTACTATCCATAACCACCACTTTGATTTCTCTTTACAATTTGACATTTCAATTAAATTCATGGCTCCTCTCATAACTTTCAAACAGTGTAATCAGTAACATTTGGAAAAGTGTCCATCTTTTAAATTTGTCCAGAAATTGTGATTAGAGTATGCAAACATTTCTTTGGTTGAGTTATCGCTTTAAAAGTAAAACTCCTAAAGCATCTTTTAAAGTAAAAATTGTAAGGGGACACTGGGTGTCAGGTAGGCAAAAGCAGCTGAGAGAGGAAGTTGCCATCTTCTCCGTTAATTGACAAGGTTGGGTCAGAGTTTTCAGCTTTTCTGGCTAACTTGCTTTCTGAATACATGACAAACAACTGCGGCTTCACCTCTGCTTTTGCAAACTGTTGTTTACTGGGAAGAGCTTCTTCAATTTAACGTTGGTTGACTATAAGCAATATTTATTTTCTTACTGCTCTTTCTAGTCAATAATAGATCTTACCTAGAAATGGCTAAGGCAACCCTTAGGCTTGTGACTCCAACATGAAATGACGATCTGCCATCATCACTGGGCACCCCACATACAGGTAATCCTTCTCCTGGGTCTTCAGCCAGGTCCTTCTGATCTGCACAGCTTGGAGACTCTTCATCTGGTGGGATTTAGATCGCATTTTCCTGTACAGCTTGTTTCTTGAATTTACCCTTAGGATTCATCTTGATCTACACTGGCTTTTTCAGGAAGTGAGTACTACAAATTTCAAGGATAAGATAAAAGACATCTTCCTTTAAAAAACAGAGAAATGGTTTTAAAGAAATGTCAAGGGTGTAATTCAAGAAATCCTATTGCCTGAAATAGTTTGTCTTATTAATTTTTCCAAGTCTCCACTGATACAAAAGAGAGGGTAATTTTCAAACTATTGATCCACTTCACCTTCAGTCAAATTTTTTAAATCGTTGTGGAAATTTATTCTGGGCCATTTAAACCCACGTAGTCAAGTGAGTAATGTGACTTGGCCATTAACTAGATAGAAAAGAAAACAAAAGCCACGGTACAGTGGGGATCACAAGCAACAGAAAGCAGGGTGTTCTCAGATGAGGGCTCTTGCGCAGACCTAGGTAAGTCCAATCTCATGCAGTAACAGACCACTCAAAAAGGAGTTAATTCAAAGACAGAGGGTGAACACATATGCCTGCATGCACAGAAAAAACAATCAGCATCGACACATCACAGACAGACCACAATAATGTGCAGTCAGAAACCCAGGAACAATTCAACTTCACGTTGTTTCAGGAGAGGATGCTGATACCCAAAAACCCATGAAGAACTTGCCTAGCATTGCTGTTTCTTGAAGAACAATTATGAGCTTTAAAATTGAAGCTAGGACTCTGTCTTCACGTCATGTCTTTGTAGTGCGTATTATTTATCATATACTAAATGCTGGAGTATGGAGCATAATGCTGGAGAATTACTAACACAGTTGGAGCAATAACTGACCCAATAATGCTGAGTACCACCTTAAGTACTGTGTGTTCAGTGGAGGAGGTTTTTTTTTTTAAGAAATAAACATTCGCAAATCAGTTAAGTAAGCATTCAAGCAAAATCTACTATGTACAAAGCACTGTATTAGTTATTTGGAGAGACATCCAGGAACATTACAATTTCAAAGGGAAAGTAGGAAATGGAACACAAGTAACTTTAAAACAAGGCAGAATATAAACAGGTTATATTGGCGCTTTAAACAATGCACCATAGGGGGAAAGAAGACATTTCATTCCAGGGTAGTTTGCGCGTTGAGGGTGGTCTTCAGCTGGAGAAAGGGTTATTTACAGTTAGTCATTACTTGAAAGACTTTCTTTTGTTATAATAAAAATAGAGGTCATCCAGAAGATACCATGGACATGAATAAATGATAAAATACAACCAACACCTTAGGCAAGCAACTTCTTTTGACTGAGAACCTCAAGGCTGGGGGCAGACTTGGAGCAAACGCAGCCCTGCTTGTCCCGTCAGTGGTATGATGCCTGGGTCCTTTTAGCCAATTGGGCTTGCGTCTGCTTTTGGTGGACTAAGCTAGAGCTAGACTGACGGTAATCCAAAATTCCCATGACCTCACTGGCGATATGCTCACTTATGGCTCTCAACCCCCAACACAAAAGTCTCTAAGTCCACGTGCAGAGACCATCAGAGGAGCCACAGATGCACCCTTCATTAAGGCTGTAGCATTGCTGCATTTTGAATATTTAGCACCCTTTAAAAGTTTGTTTTACCCAGGATTTGTTTTAATTACACAAAACTGAAACCTGAAAAACTACTACCGTAAAAGAACTTAAGGAATAACACATTGTTGAAAGATAAGTTTAGGTTGTCCCACCACCCTAGTTCTAACTGCACTGTTATGCCCTCCTTTTTCTCCCTTCTGTTTTCCTATAGAGTAGTTTCAATAGTTTGCAAAAGCCTTGCTTGTGCACAAGTTTTGAAAATAGGGTCTAAAGTGAAAAAATCAAATTTGAGAGGATCGCCTAGGATGCCAATAAAAAGCAACAACTAAATGTCAGCAAAGGACCAACACCTTCTGCTGGTCTTTTCCCTAAATGCTTAGTGCGCAGTTCTGAGTGTAATCTAATAATCGTTTTCCCGATCCAAATACCAATACTTAATGCTTATCGCCAGAATGCCAAGCTAGATGGCCTGGCCACCTCCTCCTAGCCAGGCTTTGAGGAAGCAGGAAGCGAGCTGAAGGGATCCTCCTTCCGCCAGCACAGCAGCAATGTGTTTTCTGTCTCCTCTGAACTTCCACAAATTCGTAATTTATGTGGAAGAATATGTTGCAGATAAGCAAAAAGAAAAAAAAAAAAGGCATCTGGAAGTCTTCTTGCCAAATGGTAACTTTCTGGAAGGTTCCTCATTTAGAAGTAATTTCTGGAAAATTTCTTGATTAATATAAATCCGTGAACAAACTTAAAAATGATGGCTTTGTTATTGCTTTGGCACAATATGTTAACAACACTGTGAGTGCTGCCAAAACTCTGAGAGTTCTTTCATGCGGATTATGGTCTTGTTTACAGATCCAGCTGCACTGAGGCCTTGTCCATGGTGGTAACCTAACAATGTTCCCAGTGGGGGTGCCCATTAGGGGAGGAGAGACTAACTGAAGTTTAGTTTGTTTAAATTGAGCAAGAATGCACAGCGGCACTCAGATCTTGGGGGAATGTGTTGGAAGCGTACCCTTTCTGGGATCTGTTTTCATTTATTTAAGGGGGATGTTTGCATTGCTCAAAAATTGCAATACACAAAACTTGCCATACAAAATGCCTTCCAAATGTTTACTGTGGTCTATACAGAAATGAGGGGAAAACACAGAGTACTAGACTGAAGTAGAGCACTAAGTGAAAAAAGTAGTTGCTGGCCTCTGAAATTTTAATTAAAAACCCAAACTATTTTCTGTTGTATGTGTGCGTGGATAGTGCATGTTCCCAAGTATGATCATTTAAATTGGATAGGACAGACAGACAAAACTCACTGAAGAATATGAATTTAGAATTGTGGGAAACTGGCTTCCATTAATAGGACATGTTTGCACATATTTTCCTTTTATTGATTTGCATAGATCTGTATAGATGGATTTTACTGGGACTTTATTTTACAGGTTCTAATGACAAAATAATTTTTTTCCCTCCAAAAAAAACAAACATGAGAAACCATAGAATTATATATTCTCTCACATCTGACAAAAAAGTTAACAAGATTTTAGTTGCTGGATGTTATTACCAAAAAAAAAAAAAAAAAATCAGGGATGTTCATTGCTCTATGCTAACTGTCTGACATCTATGAAGTCTGCAGCGAAGATACCCCGTTCAGAAGAAACGTCACTTTTCCTGCTTTCTATCGGGTCTGGTTTTAGAGAAGCAAACCAAGGAGACCTCAGGCTACCGTGCTCCCCGAGCCCAGCTCTTGACAGATAGAGGCCTCCTCAGAGTGATTCCTCCCTGACACCCACCGAGAGGCCACTGTGTTTCTGTCACGTCAAAAACGTATGAAGGTTTAAGTTGATCTCAGGTATCGTTTAGGTCAAAATAAAATTCTTCATGGGAAACTCATGACTCACACGGACTGTAATCTGAAGTCAGTTTTATCACAGTAATTTTTATCAGAGGATTCATTTTCTCTTTTAATCAAAAAGTGAAGCTCCGGTAAAGATCCCACCCCACCCCCAAAAAAAGGGCCATGATTTTCACCTCTCAAAAAAATCTATTTTAAACGTGTAATTTCAGGATAGAGTAAAAACCTTGGTATCAGTAGGTTAGTATTTTAATTCGATGTGTCATCTTTTCCTATTGTAATGTAGAAATCTCACTAGTAAGCAAGAGAAAGAATATAACGTTGCCTATTTTGTGTGGAACCGCTCCTCTACTCTGTGCCTTCGTAGTTCGCATCCCCACATGCAAATCACATTCCATGCAGCTCTGTTCGAGAGGATGCAGTGTGTTCCCTGCACTGCTGCCGAGCTTCATGGGGAGGGATGGGGGACACAGGGATGATGCTGTGATTGCTAGTTCTACACAAACAGCTTAATTTTTCCTACTAATGAATTTTATACGCCTACATTTTTTTAAAAAAAAAAAAGTCTCATAACATAGATTTTTATTCAACATTAACTAGTGTGAGGTGATATAATAAAATATCAGGGCAAAGAACACAGCATCAAGCTACGTAGGTTTTGATACCAACTCTTCCACTTACCAACAATGTGCCTGTAACAAGTTACATATCCTGTGTGTGCCTCAGTTTCCTTGTTTGTAAAAATGAACCTCATACTGGTAATTTTTCCATTAGATTGTTTTGAAGGTTAAATGAAATAATACATGTATGACACTGAAAAAAAAAGTGCCTGCTGTAATGTAAGCCCTCAGTAAATGCTTTGTACAAAACTAGTTCTGGATGGAGAGTCCATTACTTTTAGTTTTAAATTATTTTTTAATTTTTTAATATTTTTTATTTTTTAATTTAGTTTTTAAATTATTTTAATATCTTCCATATTTTAAAGCTATTATTGGATGCATATTTTAAAAATATCAAAGACCTTGTTGACACAGTATTACTAAGAGTATTCCATAATTGTTCTGATAATATCAGACGGCCAAATATGGAAATATATAGAAACTATTAACTCTATGAAAGAGAGACCTGACTCAACAGCTTAGAAGCAAGCTTTCTGGTACACTATTTTTAAAATTCCCCTAGAGATAATATTTTGAGGTTAAAATAAAGCAAGGAATCGATCATGACATATTTCTCTGGACCCATAACTAATATTAATGAAGACAAATTTAATATCCAAATATTTTTCAAAATATTGTATTCAGTATACAATTGTTCTTTACTGTGAACTATTTTCTTGTATTCACAGCTTAGCAGGTATCTGCTACTGACAACTTATTTTAAATACCATATTAAATATATTAAAATAATCCTTTTTAAAGAAGTTTAATATCTAGAAGAAACTACCCGATGTGTCCATAATCTGAAAACTGAAGTTTCTCAAAATGTTGCCCAAAGACTTCAGTAAATTAGCACTGGGCTGCAGCCTTGCCACGCTTTCACTGCTCTCTTGGTTGAGAACAAGCCTGTCTTCTAAACAGGCCAAGCGCAGGGAGAGATAGGGACGCTTCACAGCCGTCTCAGGGTTATACAGTTAGGCTTAAATTATTTCCTAATCCTGTTCATTATTATTTGCTTCCCAAAGACATAGGTCATATTGGGTGTTAGGAAACAAGTATCTTTAAAACAATTTGTTTGGTGTTTGTAATTTAATGGTCGAAAAATAAAATCCATGTTTCAGTTTTCTAGAGATGAGCTATAGAACCTCTTTTTTAGCTCACTGGATTAAACTGGTTAATGAACCACACAAGATATTTTGAAGTACCTATTAGATATAGTCACATGACCTTTCAAATAATTCACTCTAATCTTGTCCAAACTGGCACCCAACATTTACTGATGAGATTGATCACACTGTGGTATCTTCCGATGGAAACTGAGTAACTTGGGGGTGATATGGTACAGTAACATGTGTGGGAAGAGTTGAGTATAAACCTTCCTCCTGACATTACAAGTCTACCTTACAACGTTGTCAAGCCTTGGCATAGAGTCATTTTATAAGGGTTTATCAAAATCAGTATTTTTTTAATAATTCTTTTTCAGTTCTCTTCTTTCACTTTTATTTTCTGGGTAAGGAAGTCTAGTCATCGTGAAAGCAAAAAGAAAGTATTCTTTACCACGGCAGTGAATCATTCATAGCTGAAGGCGGCCTTTGTTCCCAGTCACCGGTTAGACTGCACTTTCATAGCCTAGTGCCTTCTACCAGAGCCCTTGATATATTCATGTAAATGATGGAAGATGCATGAGACGTGAAGGTGACATGTGCAGTCTCCAGGAGGAAACCGATGCCCCGGTTGCTCGCTAAGGAGCCATCCTGGCGTTAGCTGCACACGCAGCCAGCCGGCTGCCCTCCCAGCTGGAGGGAAGGTGTTAAGCAGCAGCTGTCAGCAGAAAGAGATAGGCAAGGGGGCGAAGGCTCTCCGATTCACAGAAATAAAAATTGTTAATGAAAATCTCCAGTACCCTACGCTGATAGCTGCTTTCTTTGCAGGACATCTGACTGACTGCCTTGAAACTTCTTTAGCCTTCTGGCTTATCAGTTTCAGGGCTGTGTATTACTCAGCCACCACCTGGGAAGTGAACCAGAACGATCTGAGGTTAATTCACCTCTCTTGGCAATCATAAAAGTTTGTTCGTTCATAGATTCACCAATGAAGTTGTTACCGATTAGTCCGAGTCAAAAATCTGCACTTTCGTCATTGCAAAATGATTTAATTACCTTTTTCTAATGCAGTATATATGCCCCATTTGCCAAGACAAAAGAGCTATTATTCAACAGGAAGAAAATATTGCTGCAGCAAGCACAGTAACTTTTAATGTTTTCACTGCTCAACTGTCAAAATGTGACCATTCCCACCCCCCTGAAAAAAAGAAAAGTATGGAGCTATAGTGTAACCTTCACTTTTATAGTAAGAGGTTTCCAGAATATGACAAAGAAAACATAGCAATTTCAGCCAGGTCATAATTTAGTATAAAATAAAACAAGACATTTAAACCCAAGGAGGAAAAAAAAATTCCGAGAGTGGTAGAACTATCAAACTATGTGTGCAATTTCCTTGTGCTCAAATTGCATTTTCTCCCTTCAGTGTTAGACGGAGCAGGGTCTTGCCCTCTAGATTAGAGACTTTTGCATTAGAGGAAACTAGGTTATGTCTTCCACTGTCACAGACAGAAATTATGAGCTGGAGTGCATTTTAGCCAGTCACTCTGAAAAATGTTAGCCCAAGGGGGTAATAATTAGAACTGTTTTTGTCAGGTGACTGCATTTTAAGCAGTGATGTGTCTCAGAATCTAGCTGAGGGGTTTAATATCAATATAAATATTTTTTTCAGTCAGCATTGTGGCTTGATTTTTTTATTTTTGCTTTGCTTTTTATTTCAAAAGTAAGCACTTTTCAGGAATTATCAGCTAAAACACCCTACAGTTTAGTCTTATGGTGACCCAATAATATAATAACCAGCAGAAAATGATGCTCAAGCAGTCTGAGAAGTAAATGCACAAAACTATAAACTAACTCATTATGAAATCATCACGCACTTATGGACACAAATACCCAGCCTGTATAGATTGCCTACAGGAATTTAGGCACAAACAATTTTGCTTCTAAATTATTATTTTACTTATTTAAGTAGTTATCTAATATGATTTAATATTGGAGTTTACACAAAAAAAGATTTAAGAATGTAACTTATGGGGTTTTGGAATACTTCAAGGTAGGGCGGCACCTTGGGGTCGGGGTCCCTCATTGGGTGGGTAGTCTGGAAGTTGTTATTAAGTTGTCCAAATCTGAACGAACCCCTTTTTGACAAGAATGGATCATTTTAATATTTGTTCCCATTACAAAAACATTATGGAAAGATGGAGATGAATGGAAACAATCTCCTCTCCTTTAGCTTATAAACTTTAATAAAGACTATGCTTTTGTTCTTACAATAACCCTATCTTTACAAATAAATGAATCACTTTAGATTATGAGTTCTCAGAACAAATCATCTTTCTATAGGTTCTTAAGAATACCACGTAGACCTTCCCGTCATAATGAGTAATCACAAAATAAATTGTTTCTCCTGAAAATTAGCTTTAATTATTTTCTATCTCATGAAACAATTGGTGCCAGTCATTCCAAACCAACGAGTAGTTTTCTAGGGCTATTCTACTTTGCATACCATGAATAGACTGAAATTTTCAACATTCTATCTAAAAAGGGTTCAACTGAAAAATTTTTGCTGTTATAATATAACCACGTATGAGCAATACAGCTCTCATATCAGAACCATGATGCTCCAAAGAATGAACAGACGCCATGCGAAGGTTCTCCACCGCGTAACTCACCCCGTCTTGCTCGGCAGCACCCGTATTGGTATCTTTCACTTTGGACCCTAAACGACTGCTGAAGAAGACTGCTTTAAACTCTCTATCCAGACTGATTCTCTCCTCTTGGGGGATCTTACAGAGAACTCCCTTCCTCCCTCTCCCAAGGTGCTGACTGGGTATAAGGGGATGCTCTCATGTCCTCATGGTGACAGAGGAAGAACCTGTGGCTTGTGCACCAGCACTGGGGTCTCTGCTGTCCTCTGTTACCTATTCCTCACTGTACCATGTTACTGAGTATCCTGTGCTCCTATCCAGTGTTCTGTTTTATCCTGCTTGGTGCTCTGCAGGTTTAGAGAGGGGAGGGTTTTGGTGGCACTATTCGCAAGGACCTTAGGTCCCACTCAGCTTTCTGTAGCAAGGCCCCTGTGCTCTGCAGCCTCCTTGCCCTGATCCCGGGCTTCCTGCACTGACCTTCTTAGTAACAGCAGACTTAGGAAATCACAGAATCACTAGATACCCTTCATGGACTTCGGGAATCCAGGAGTATTATTTAGCCCTCTTGTCTAGATGCTTCCTTCAACCATTCCTAGTTTGCCAATCATGTGGTACCATATTGGTGTCATACCATGGTAAACATGGGACCACACGGCATTTGAAATTTTCCCAGGATAGATTCTGAAACAAGTAGCAAGCGTAACCTAACCCTCAGTTTATAATTTCCACCATTTTAACTGGATTTTTCTGCTAGCCTCCAGCTCACCTCAACCCAGAGGGTTTGAAAGGCACAACATATGAATTCAAGGACACTCATCTCACCTCTTAACATTCATGTCCCCTCTGTCTTCCCAATTCTCCAACCTACTACTTTTCTTTCCCTTCTGTCAAGACTGTCACCATGTTACATCTCCCTCCTTCCCTCAGTTTAAATCACTCTCCCCTTCGCTAGCTCATTAGTGGTGGAGGCCCTTCTGGAAAGTAAACTAGATTATCAAGGAAAGAAAAGACAATGGGAGGTGTGCTGGGAAGCATGTGGCCTCTTGGCTCCTTTTTCTTCTTAACCCTCCTTCATATCTCGGGGCAGGAAGCCTGCCAAGCTTGATCTCCCAGACTCCGCTGCCACCTGAGAAGACAGTGGGGCATTTTGAGATAGTATCTTGGGGAAGAGATTTTTTTGTAAGATCCCTTTTCATCAGCGGAAGGGACTGGCAGGAATCTGGAGAAAACAAGAAGCCATTTTTTTGCCAGATTCTAATGGCAATTTCAGCAGTAGTAATAGCTCCAGGTGAGCATGGCTCCAAGTTGTCCTCAGATAACTCAGTCCCAGCGCAGCAGCCTCGGCTGCACACGGACTGCAGGTAACATCATTTTCTCCTTTGCGCCTCCAGGCCCAGGGGTGGTAGCGCTTTTGTGGAGGTACTGTTCTCTAGGTAACCTTCCCTAGAGTGCCTCCAGACTTCTAACACTTGGTAACTATATTAAATTAACTCTACTTGAAATTCCTCAAGTGGATTCTGTTTGTCTGATTAAACACTGACTGATACCAGAAATAGAATCACATGAGCTCTGTTCACTTAAACCAACTCTATCTATTGAAGTATTATTAGTTGGTTTTTTAACAAATTTACTGGTGTTCAAAAGAGTTTGATGTAGACCTTTGGAGTAATACTGACTAACTATCATGACCACCCCAAGAGTTTTCCTCTTCCACGGTAATCATTTCCCCGCGGCCTAAGTGGTGTCTGTAGCAGAGAATGAGAAACACTAGTTATTTCTTACTAAAACACTAGTTGACCCAGTTTTTTGCCACATATTCCCACAAATCACAGATGGCCTATACTCTATAAATTTTCTTTGAATTAGGGAAGGAAGACCAGGGACATTTCTGGAGTCTGATTGCTCTCACCTCTCTGATGACTCTCCTTGTCTCTCTAAGCACAGATGGGAATGAGGAGTACGGAGTTTTGTCACACTTTCCCTACTTCGCCTAGCACCACATGTGCTGCCACTCACTCACTTCCAAATCCCTCTGACTTTGAACAATTTGTAGACCAGGGAACCAGCATGCCATTAATCACCTGCAGTAACAGGAGAATGCTGTGGTCCAAGGACTACAAGAGCAAGTAAGGCACACACACACACACATTCAATTACTTATCCACTTTCCTTTCCAGCCAGGGGCCTGTTAAGTGGAGGAAACAAGTTTGCTTTTTATCTTTCTGATTTAGCCCAAAGTTGAAATGCATGTGAACAACTTTTATGATTTTTATAGACATAGAACCATAGAATTATAGAAGTAATAAGAGCATTAGAAATCATACTGTTCTTCGTCCTCATTTAGATGGTTCTAACACGCATCACTTGATCATAGTTTTGTTTTGCTTTGCTTTCCTAACTGGTCTATGAACTCCTTGAGGGGAGTGTCCGATTTTCATCTTAACATCCTCTGTGTCTAACATGGTGCCTAAAACACAGGGAACATCAATACATGCTTGTTGAAAACAAGTAGACAAATGAGTGAATAAGTGAATGGATTCATGAATTATTAAGTTTAAAATATTGTCTGAGAATACGCAGCTATAAGCAGCCTAATGAGGATTAAAGAACATCTAATGTTTTCTGATTCCAAGTCGAATATTCTTTTCCCTGACTCTCTTCTGACTTATGTTCTTGCATGAAACAAGGTTTAGTCCTTTTGCCTTCAGAGCAACATAGAGATGTGGGTGAAACAAGAAGAGATGCTGTTCTGTCCGACAGAGAAAGAAAGGAAAGGGTTCAGCACCTAGCACAGGGTTCAAAGCAACAGTAGAGTCCTCAAGACCAATTAGAAAGCAGAGAAATCAGGCAAGCATGGGAGGGTAGTAACACTGGACATGGTTACATCACAAGCTCGGTTTGTACTGTGGTCACTCTGCGCCCATTTATGGAAAATGTACGATATACAAATGGCTGGATGCTCTGACTTTTCACCAGGGTAGAAATAAATTTAGTATCTGTCTTCATTATCGCTATTTTCCCCAGGAACAGTCCATTCCACTTATATAATTTATGGGAAAAAAAACAAAACCGTAAGATATGAAACTGCTCTTCCAGAATCATAATGCTCTAGAAGCATCACTGATTTAAAAGTATAAAGTTTAGGAAAAATATATTCCATTGGTTGCTCTCTCAACATGTGTAATTTTTAAACCAAAGGCAAATAAAAATGGAAAATTCGGAGGATAAACGAATGCCACTGAAAGATAAATACTATTAAAATTCTGTTACAGAAACACTTCAGTTCCTTGGTGTTTATCTTAAATCCAACTGCAAATCATAAACCACATCATTGGAGATGCAAAACAAAACTGTATACACATTTACACCCAGCCATTTTTGGTATAAAATTAACACGCCACAGTGCAGAGAACAGCCTGGTATGCCACCACTTGGTTACATATTTTAGTTTCTCCCAGGATGTGAGGGAGTAGAAGCGTGACATTTGATATTATCACTGATGGTTAATTCTGCCAACATTTTAATATTTTTCAGACATCCCAAAATTTATCTTTTTCCCTCCTCACAGGAAAGCGAGAATTTAAATATCAAGTCTTTCCTTTCTTTGAAAAAATAAATGCTAGAACACACCTCCCAAGGTTAACCTGTGTCCTTGCACCTCCAACGAATCCACGGCAAGAACGTTTTTTATTGCTCTGCCATATCCGAAACTGCTTAGTCCATACTCTCTTAGACACATCATTTTTCAAACTCAAACTTCCACGTTTCTCAGAAAACAGCACATTACACTAGATGCAAAGTGAATGACTGTTGAACTCACGTTCTAGGGATATGCGCTGTTATTCACCAAATAAGCAAGCCCGTATGTTTTAGGTTGAAGAAATTATCTCGCAGGAAGCTCTGCTAAGATACCGCAGACTTTGAAGGATTCTTTGGCAAACTGTAAAGCATTTTGTTCTGGAAATTGTATCATCCGTGGAGCCCGAGCCCTTACCATTTGACTTGTAATGAACAGAGTTCCAAACAAATAGTCTGCATTCACAGCCTTGACTTTCTTACCGCCTTTAATTCTCAGCCTACTGCGGTCTGGCTTCTTTTCTCCAGACTCTGTAACTCACGCTAGGAGGAGAGGGTAAAAGAAACTCGTAACGGGTCATATTTTGTACCCTCAAGATTCACATGTTGAGGTTCTAATCCCCAGTACCTCAGGACATGACCTTATTCAGAAACATGGTCTTAACAAACGATAAAGATGAGGTCATTAGGGTGGGCCCTAATCAAATATTAGTGTCCTTATGAATAGGGGACATTTGGACAGAGAGAGACACATACACAAGGATGACCCCACGTGAAGACGAAAGATGAAGACAGAGATCAGGGTGTTGCATCTACAAGCCAAAGGATGCCAAAGACTGCCCGCACGGCTCCGAGAGCCAGTACGGGGCGGGGGCCACAGTGTCCCTCCCAGCCCTCAGGAGGAGCCAATCCTGCTGAAACCTGGCTTGGGCTTCTAGCCTCCAGAACTGGGAAATAGTAACTTGATGAAGTTTATGCTGTTAAAGTGACCCAGTTTGAGGTACTTTGCTAACAACAGCCCAAGAAAATTAATAAAAGCCTACTCTAGAATATAGCAAAGCTGGACTAGACTCACCCCTTCACACAGTAGAGACCTTTCCCCAAGTTCCATACTGAACCCTCTCCTCCCAGGGAAATCTCGGCCACCCCAGCTTCTGCTGTCACCTGGAGATCAAGTATTTCCCAGTCTACGTTTAGTCCAATCTCTCTTCTTTGATCCAAATATGCATTTATAACAGCTTTGTCAACAGCTTCAAGTACTTTTCCTGCAAGTACTGCAATCAAGTTCCCTCCAAACCTGCTGCTGCTTCTGGTAAAAGGTATCTTGTCAGTTAACGGCCAGTCAACCAGCTGCACGTGATCATATCCATGTCTTCTTTCTCCCTCAGCCCTCCTTCAAGGAGTTCCCACTGACTACTCGTGAAAGTCTCTTGACTCCATCTCACCCTTTCTAGGACAGCACCAGTTCAAACCCTCACTGCTACTTTCTCCAACTTCTTCCAGGAGACTTGTAAAACTTCTCCCTGTCTTCAAGATACTCTCCACCCTTTTTTTACAAAGTTACTTTTCTACATGCAATCTATCCTGTATAAACAGTAGTTACGTTAAACCACTGGGGTAGAGGGGAAGTTTCTTGCTGATGCATAAGTTAGCCTATGTTGTCTTGTATTCATCAATGAGTTTTACATTCCTGCATTTTTTATCTAATTCACATGTTAAGGTGTGTTGATTTGGTATCAAATCGCCACCTGAATACATGTACATCATGGCATTTTCAGCTTAATGAGTTAGTGTGTACTTTAAGAAAATCTGAAATAAAAGTCAGAGTACCACATATGCCATAAGGCGCACTACAATTGCTTCTCCTTGAAGACTGTCCTAAACTCTGCCTCCTTCCTTGACCCCTCCTACTACTTCCTCTGCCTCTTCACATTGGTTTCTTTTTATCTTTCGCATCTCTCCTTATCTTACAGTTCTTTGTTCCTTTCTTTTCCCTCCAGTCACACATGCCAACTAAACTGTAATCTCCTTAAGGTCAGGATGCATTTTTTAGCCCCCCGAAACACCTCACACAAAATGCAAGACCGTTGTCTGTGCTCAGTAAATGTGGATTGAATGAGCTCAGTCACAGAAAGTAATAAATGAATTTTGTTCCATAAATGCACCATCTCGCTGGAAACCCACAGTTCTCACATTTTGCGTTATGAGCTCATTTTTGAGTGATTGGATGCCTTTTATTGGCTAATGTCGGCCATGTGGTAATGTCTTCATTTGCCGAGTTGATGTTCCAAATCTTACAATTCTTACTCATAATTATTAGTTTTTCCCCTGAATTTTGTGCTTCATTGAGGTTTTAAAGGGTAAAATTAACCTCCCAGCTTTTCCTCCATAAATTTATAATTTCATTGTGATTTCATTGCTAGGTTGGCTTCCATTTTAGAGGTTTGCCCCACGTTTAGGTGATTATGTGCCTGTTGTTTTTCTCCTCTCACAAATGCAGTTATTTCCTTACGACCTAACTTGCTCGGCTGTATAGCAGTAGACAACACGATGAGGCATTCTAAGTATTATTTACTTCGCAAAGACCTATCTTAACGGGAATGGAACTTTTTTTTGACATGTGTTTAAATTATACCAGATTTTACGAAAATACAGTCTCATTCACCTAGTAGTCTTCCCTGCTTTGCTGTCTGTTTATCTGGCTTAAGTCAACATTTTCTGCTCAACAGAACACTGTAAAAGAGTATATTAACAAACTCTTAAGGGATACTTTAAATTTTACTTAAAAATTTTTAGCTGTTCAACAATATGGGAACTTGATTATTTAATTTGAACTGGAAAATAGATGGCTCAAATTTCACTGAAGTTATACATGATTATATAGATTAAGAAATGTGTTTCCAGATTTATCACTTCTCAACACTGGGTAAAGCTGTCAGACATTAGAACCAAACTACTCTACATAACTGCTTGTAAGTAGACACCTTTAAGTACTTTGTAAGTTGAAAAAACACTCATCTGTGGGAGCAGAAAAGCGACTTCAGTCTGGGTGCATACTAAACTTGGAAGAGTCACAAAACTGCTTGGCACTCTCCCTGGGGAAAAACAGAATACTAACTTCCATCTCACCTCAGTTTGTCCTTTGTAAATTTTGTGTAAAAAATTGCCTTGCTATCTCTGCCTCTGAAAACTTCCAGTCATGAAACCTGAACCCAGCCAGCTACCACCCCTGCATATTTCCCTTCCTCACACTGTGCGGCCAGCTTCAGCCCCATTGGAAGAAGAACCTGGGCAAGTAACTCAGTAGCTCAGCACCGAGCAGGCTTTGCTCTGTATCTTCTAATAACCACATACGGCTTTTTGCCCTTCATAAAAACCGTGCCTCATACCTTGGTTTTAGTAACGGCATTCCATTGCACCCAAGTCTCCTTCTGATCTGCTTCCCTTTCAGCTCGCTAGTCCAGTGCTTCCCAAAGTGTGGTCCACAGACCAGAATCATCAACATCACTTGGTAACTTACTAGAAATGCAAATTCTTCAGCCCCAACCTAGATGTATCGAATCAGAAACTCAGGAGGTGCAATTCAGTAATTGGTAGTTTAACCAACTCTCCAGGTGATTTTGATGAATGCTAAAGTTTGAGAACTCCTAGGCTAGTTTCTTAACTACAATTCCTTTTACTTCTCTAGCCTCCTCTGCTCTCTTCTAGTCTTTCTAACAGAAAACTTCTTTTGCAAAAGAGAGAAGTAACAGGAGAGATTTTTATGCCAGTTTCAAGTGTTTGACTCTGGCAAGAGGGAAAGAGGTTGAAAAAGGAATGATAGTATGCTTTGCTGTGCAATTATACTGTGGAAAAGCTACAGTAAATGCAGCTATGATACATACAAACTGAAGTCAAGAGAAATTTAAATCTTACTTAAAGTTAGGACTATACTCTGGTCCCTACCATTTTTAGAGGGACATCAATAAAATTTTTACTTCTTTGGTAGCTGAGCTGTTTCTTTTAATTCAACACCACAGAGGCTGCACCAATATGGAGACCAAATTGATATTCAGGTTTGACAAGGAAGTGACCTGCCCGGCTCAGTGTGTTATGGGACAGGAACAGCATGGGACAGACAGAGAAGAATCAGTAACCTCATTTCATCCCCCTTTGCCTCTTCAGAGATATTGTTCTCTCAACTTATCCCCACTCCTTCTTTCATCTTTTAACCGCCCTTCTCCCTCAGTATGTAAACCTATGAACATCAAAGCCGTATCTTTAAAAAGTCTTTTAATCATGCAACCACCCAGAGGCACTACCCTAAATAGGAGCTTCTATTCGTGTAAGTTTCTATAGAAAGGAATCCACCTTCAAAATCTCAATTTAGCACCTCTTGTTTATTCCTTAACCTGGTTTAACATAGCTTCGTTCCCTCCACAGAAAGGAATTTCTATCACTACTTCCATCAGTGACCCACTTATAAAACCCAATAGGTAGTTTTTAGCCTTCACCTTCCTTTCTCTCTCTAGAGTCCAACGGTGAAACAATCCTGCCTTAAGACGCTTTCCTCTCATTTCCCTGACATGAAGTTCTGTTTGTTCTTCTTCCCAGCATCCATTTAAGCTTGACTTCTCCAACCCTTCTTTTAAATCGTGAGGCTTCCCAAAACTCTGTCCTCGTCCCTCTTCTCACCCTCTGCATGTTTCCCAAGCAGTGTCCCCCCGCCACTACCACCCTGCTTCAGTTTCCCCAACCTAATTAGCCCAGAGCATTCTTCTGTCTTCAGACTCTTAAATCTAATTTCTCAGTAGATATATATTCATCTTGAAAATGCCAATGGATGGTGATTCATCATCTTTCCCTCAAAACTGTATTTGATCTACAAGTTCCACCTCCCACTCATTGCAAAACCAGAAATTTGGCCTTTATTTATATTTATCCTAGATTTATTCTTTTTCTTTAACCTCACATCAAATCAATACAAGTTTCATTCTCTCCTTTCTGCTACTGCGAGTCCTGGTGTACATTTTCTCTTGCCTGACTTACTACAGTAGCCTCACAACTTGTGTCTTCTTCCCACTGTTGAAACTGACAGACTATACAAATTAGAGCAAACTTAATGGCATAAGGCATCCCAGCTTCCCACCAAAAAGGCACGTGGCAGGGGGCTGGGGTATTTATAAGATAAGGAATAAAGCAGCAGGGATGTCTGAGGCATGGAGGGTGTCAAATATGTGCAGGGTGTGGAGAATGTGGGGAAAGGTGCAGTAATCCTCCTTCTGCACAGGCGTAACAGGCTACAGGCCTCTGCAATGTTGAAAGATGGAGGCACTTAGCACAATATGAGGGTGGAGTTTTCCAGCCCGTGATGTCAAAAGGTCACCAGACACTTAAGCATGCCCAGTTGGAGGGTCAGTGGTCCAATCCAGCCTTAACCAGCTCAGCTTCAACCAGCTGACTCCAAGTTCCTGTAAAATAACTGAGGGAAATATCTTCTTGTTTGGGCGATGTGCCACTTGGAGGACATGCAAGTCTTTCCAAGTGACAATTAAAACCTTAGTGAAATCAGAGAAATGCAAATCAAAACTACAATGAGGTATCACCTCACACCAGTCAGAATGGCCATCATTCAAAAGTCCACAAATGACAAATACTGGAGAGGCTGTGGAGAAAACAGAACCCTCCTACACTGCTGGTGGGAATGCAGGTTGGTACAGCCACTGTGGAAAACAGTATGGAGATTCCTCAAAAGACTAGGAATAGACTTACCATATGACCCAGTCATCCCACTCCTGGGCATATATCCAGAAGGAACCCTACTTCAAAAAGACACCTGCACCCCAATGTTCATAGCAGCACTATTTACAATAGCCAAGACATGGAAACAGCCTAAATGTCCATCAAAGATGACTGGATAAAGAAGATGTGGTATATTTATACAATGGAATATTATTCAGCCATAAAAAATGACAGCATAATGCCATTTGAAGCAACATGGATGTTCCTGGAGAATGTCATTTTAAGTGAAGTAAGCCAGAAAGAGAAAAAAAATACCATATGAGATCACGCATATGTGGAATCTAAAAAAAAAAAAAAAAAAGAACATAAATACAAAACAGAAACAGACTCATAGACATAGAATACAAACTTGTGGTTGCCAAGGGGCAGGAGGGTGGGAAGGGATAGACTGGGAGTTCAAAATGACAGGCATATGTAGAATAGATAAACAAGATTATACTGTATAGCACAAGGAAATATATACAAGATCTTGTAGTAGCTCACAGAGAAAAAAATGTGACAATGAATATATGTATGTTCGTGTATAACTGAAAAATTATGCTCTACACTGGAATTTGACACAACATTGTAAAATGACTATAACGCAATAAAAAAAATGTTAAAAAATAAAAAAAAATCGTAAGTGAAATGGATTTAACTAATGATTACGCACAGTTTCATTTTCAGCAACCTAATTAATACAACTTGGCAAAAAAAAAAAAAAAAAGGGAAAGTAAATTCAGACCATACAAGAAAAAGAAAATTCTCTATACCACATCTTACTGAAGAGTTTACCAATGCCTAGCAGAGAAAAATGAAAAGCTAACCTCAAAAATTCAGAATATACATACATATTCTTGTATATGGTCTAGTCTATTCAATTAAGCTTTTCAACTTTCTTTATAAATGTGCAATAGCCCTTTCACACATTGTTGCAGATAGATATCTGAGTTGGGTGTATACAAATGACTACTGAAACCAAGGATCTGATGCCCAAAGTGGCAAGAGAAAGAAAAGAGAACTCTAAAGAACTGACTAGTCAGCTCCTAATCCTGACTACATATGTTACACGTTACACAAGCACAGCTGGTTCTACATGGTTCCTGAATGGCTGTAAAGGGAAATTAAAACTATAACAACCTACCTCTCCAGCCCCTATTCCTACTTCCATCTCCTATAAGAAGGGGAAGGAACAGCATTAGGTAAAATATGATTTGGACATACTATCATACACTATTAGAAGAAACTATGTACCTTTTTTCAGCTTTTTATTTAACATAGAGCCTAACATGTTGCCTTTTACCTAGTGAGTCATCCAAATATTTCTATTAAACCCTTTTATAATGCCAACTGCATTTCCCTCTTATCACTTATTACTCTTGCCACTGACACTCAGAACACATGATCATGTAATTTGGCATTGATTGAAATTTAATAATAGGCCAAATACAGGTGGCTAGCTATAAAGTCCTGAAAGGGGCATGTGGAAAACTTGTTACTAAACTAGGAAGGATACACAATATACATCTGAGCATGTACAGCTTATTGTACTTATGAATGATTCTCTGTTGTCCCGGTCACTGTGATGCCTTTCTTCCTTCAGGGAGCTTACAGTTTAGAACAGAAGTAATTATATGGGACTGTGACACAAGGTCAGTTGGGGGAGGAACCAACTGTGTAGCTCAGCCACAGTGGTCAGGGAAGACTTCATGGCATTTCAGCTGGCTTGTTGGTTTGAAAACTGGCCTCTGTTACACAGAGGGTAAGAAGAGACCAAAGAGGTAGACCTCTCCAGATTGGTAGGTGGCAGGTTTGATAAGCAAGGGAACTTACATCTGAGGCTTGTCCTGAGAATCTGCAAACAGGTAGATCTCTGCACCCACCAGCCAGAATCTTGAAAGTTTATTTAATGGCTTTAACTAGATTCAGTCAGTATACCAGTCCAGATATCTCAACACCTTTCTCTCTCAAGGCTGTGTCCTTGAAAACAGCTCCCACTGTGAGAATGGTGGGCAGAATGTACATTCCAAGGACAGGGGAAGGGGTGAGGACCTCCAGTTGCCTGGGTCCAGCTCACAGGTCAACCAGTGGTCACATCCTCTCAACAACCTCTGCCAACAACCATGAGGATGAACGAGCTTTCTTTATGTGGGAAAGAAGCTAGATGAGAACTTTCAAGCCACAAGGGCACTCCGGGTAGAGTCAATCACTTAAGCAAGGGCACAGAGGCTGGAACTCCAACTCTAGCTTAAGGAAAATCAACGTTCCTCTACCGTCCTATGTTTACCGACCACAACACTGAAAAATAAATCTTAGTTTCCATTTAATTCAGTTACTTGTGTGTAGACCCCAGATGCTTAGCGGTTGCAGATACGGAAAGAAGAGGAGGGAGACAGTGTAAAGGAAAATCAGAGAAAGCTGTAAGGAAATGTAATACTGGAAGTCAGGGCCTTGGGACTTTGTTTCAGCTCTGATGCTTACCAACCACGTGCCATCAGGACACAGCATTTCCAAGCCTCAGGTTCCTAAACTCTAGAATGAGGGAACCAGACCAGAGGAGCCTCTAAAGTTCCTCCAGCTCCAAACATCCACAAGGACTAATTACCTGGATTCTTGCGTATTATTTATCATCATCACCACGGGAGCAATAAAAGGATGTGAAATTTAAAGCAGCCAATTTTGCTGCTTATAAGCTCTGGGAAACGGTTTGATGAACCAGGAAGCTGAGGGCTATCTGTTGACTTCGATTATGGACACATTCCCTCCCCACCATCACACCACAGATAATCAAGCTTTTACTTTATTTTTCTGTTGGAGATTATTTTTAGTATCTATGAGATTATTTTCATCACCCCACTTGACAACCCTTTATAGATCTGTGAGGTCCTAGAGGCCACCATATAATATTGCTGAATATTAAACACTAAACACTATGATTTGCTAGAATTATCTCAGTTTCAAACTTGCATGTTGCTCACACAAATCAAATGTTATTTCCCATCCAAGCTATTGAAATGTGGCTGTCAAAATGGACAGACAATTGTGTTTGTAACATCAAGGTCACAGATGATAACCAGAGTGTTTTCTTGTTCAATAATCATACCAGTAACCAATATTCATGTTGCATCTGTATGCCAGGGACTGTGGTAGGCATTTTACATGCTAAGGGCTTTATATTATTATCCCTCACACACGGGAAAAGAAGTTCCATGAGGGCAGGGATTTCTGATCCCTGATTGTCCCTGGATCTAAGAACAGTGCTTTGCATGATTTGGGCACTCACATTACAGTAGTTTGTCTCCAAAGCCCACACCATTTACCAACATACCCTGACTGATACACTGGTATTGCATCCTCTGTGAGAATCTGTGCTTTGAGGAAGACTCTAGAATCTGCCCCCATCATTTACCACCAGGACGACCTTGACAAGTTATTTTCCTGTTAGAGCCTCTATTTCCTTCTCTATAAAGTGAGCATAATACTAGCACGACCTTATAAAGGGGTGAGGATCAACACCTACTGCGGCGTAACAGACCACCAAGAACAATGACTCCAAACAAGAACCACCGTTTATTTTTACTCACAAGTCTGCAGTTTGGGTAAGGCTTGGCAGGGCGAGTTCATCTGTCCTCCACTCTACAGCATACAAGATGGCTCGCTCACTTGGCTGACAAGCTGGGATGCCTGTCAGCTGGGAGGAGTCTCGGCTCTTCCCCAGGTAGCCTACATGTCCTCACAGCAAACTGGCTGGGTTCTAATGGGGGGCATCTCCAGAGACGGTATCCCCTCTTTTAACTTACACTTTGGAAATCCCACGGCATCACTTTTGCCATATTCCATTAATCTGGAAACAGTTACCAAAGTCACTGAGCTTTATAAGGAAGAGATGCAGGCTCGGCCTCTCACTGAGGGAGTGGCGACGTTCTGGAAGAGCATGAGGGAGAGGAAGTGTTGTTGTGGTCATTCTGGGAACCTACAATCTGCCACAACCTGTGTCCCTGAATCTGGTTTTCCTCAAAGGAAATTTGTACTTAACCAAAGAATGCTCGGAATGTCCAGCTGCTCTGTGATTGGGTAAAACTGCCCTATCTAATGACTTGGGCTAGCAGGGTACAGTTCATTCATCAGCCACAATAATGTGTGAAGGTTGATAGCGGGGTTTTCCCATGCCCCTTGGTAGATAGGTAGGGCATTCCCAGGCACAGGGCCATGGAAGCTAGAAGGGAACCAATCCGTGCATCAAACTGAAAGGTGAAGTGGAGACAAAACCAGAGAATGGACACTGATCAGCAACGAAGGAAAACAACAAACATTTATTGAGCCTCTGCTGGGATGGGTATTTTGCTTGGGTTACAAAATCTTCATGCAACCTTGCCTTTCCACTGACCAAGAGGCTGTAAGTCATCATAAAGCTTGAAAATTTCATAATGTACCATCTCTTTATTTAATCCCCACAGCAATCCTATTGGTATCATTATCCTCAGAGTATCCAATAAGACTCTTCTAAAACTGGCTCCCCTTGGGATGGTAGGTTGGTTCAGCTGCGGATGAGGTGCAAACTTTCCCAGAGAAAGCATTTCTAGTCCAGTATTCAAAGCACCCTGGCCGGGCTGGCTCAGGTCACATACTGCCCACCCATCAGAGACTGTCCCAGAAGAAGAGAACATGCTGATGGATGCAAGAGAAGAGCAGCACAGGGCTTGGATATTTCTATCATTTAAGCTTCTCCAGGCAGTTGATAGACAGGTTACATAAATTAGGCTCTATGTATCCTGTATTTTTTTTCACCCCAAGAAATGTTCATTTGTTTCTAATGTTTGTTTTCTTCCCAAATCAGTTCCCTATCTGTAACAAAGTATCTCTTCTCATCCAATTCTGTGAAAATCCTGAAGCATCAGAAGGATGTTTTTATAAAATGGTTCCATTTACAAGTAATTCTACTGCAAAGCCCCTGAGGATCACGATGCAGCAAAGTTTTACTATAATATCCTCTTGGATGCAATAATTCAGCCATTGTAGCTCATATTATGGGATCCTTGGTTTAACGAGAATTTTGCTGCAAGGCATCCACTATCTATCCAGTGCACTTAAGAAAATCAGGTAAAACAGGTGTTTCCTCAATTAACAATTTAGAGTTTTGTTACACGAAAAATGTTAATCAAAATAGAAGATAATATTCCTAGCAAAACATACCCATGTTGTACGTTTCCTATTTTCCCAAAGACCTTGAATGTATCATTTCATGTACACATTTTTCAAGTAATTAATTTAATGCAAGCTTCACTAACAAAAATACCCCCAAAAAAGTCATTATTCACAGCAACCTCATGTTAATGAGAATATGTTTAAACAAACAAACAAACAAAAAACCTGTCAGGCAATTAAGTGTAATTTTTAACTTCTAGAGAATTAAACATAAATGATATGATAAATTGAAATTTCTAAATTTATGAAAAATATTGCTTAAATATTTAAAAGTAAGTAGTGTCCATGCTTACAAATATTTTTAATCACGTTATTTCTTAAGTTAACTCATTGGCAGTCTCTTTTAACTTTGGCAGAATCAGAACTTCTTCCACATCACACAAAAATTGAATCTATTGGTCATATTCTACTTATAATTCATTGATGACTGCTCTCAGAAGGCTAGCATCTACTCTAATACTCTATCCAGGATAATTCTCACAATGGAATAAAGTGAAATTTGATGTCACTCCTAACTTCCTAATTAATTTAAGCAAGACATATGAAATTCAGTTCCTCACTTTTTAAAAAAAAAAATATTATAACCATAAAAGAAAACCTGAAACTACTTAGAGTCCTAAATTGTTTATCTGAAAACATTTCAAAATATCCTCAGAGTTTGCCTAGGGAGGAAAGACAAAGGACATGTGACAACAGTTGGAGGAAAGATGCAGACCTCAGTGTGTTATCACCTAGGCATGGTTTGCTCTGGTTTTCACGTTCCCTGCCTGCTCACTCCATCACTTCAGGAAACCAGATTTGAAAACCAAATCAAAACATTTCCACTTTCATCCTTTATACCAATCTATTAGCTCCCAAGGGAACTTTCTTTCTGGTTAGGGTGAGTACATAATTGATTTCCCAAGTTAGGACACTTTTAAGAATAAAAGGGGATATTATTTATCACTAAGCCTGTTCAACAGACATAAACTGGGACTGTCCTGGGAAAACTGGGAGAGAGGCTCACCCTAGTTACAGACAATGATAACTTGGTCTAAGAGAAATTAAGTTGTTCAATGAAGAAGTCATACATTCTGCACTGTACTGACTTTTTTCCTTTTATTTAAAATTCTAAACTCTTGCTAGGATAAGATCTCAATCCTTGCACTTGCCTCCTCTAGTTTCTTTACTAGCCTACATAGATTCTCCCCAACTTCTCTAACAAAATAAACGACAAATATAATCAAGTGGACATAAACCCTGGACAGACAATAATCACAACCAAACTATTTCTAAGAGTGCACTGTAATACCATCCCCTAAAAACCTGGGGATTTAAATGAGTCTGTCTAGAATGGGGGTACCTGGAATTTTACTGACATTTTTCTGAGCTAAATTTTCTCCCCCAGCATTGCTCGAAGTTACCCACGACTCCCTCAGCGCCTGTGGAGCCAGAGTTTCCTCATCTGCAAGGCTTACGTACAGCAGAGTCCTCTGAAGACTGGGTTGTTGTTGTTAAATTGCATGAACCACTCCAAACGAATCAGATCCTGGGATAGCTCCAAAGGCAGGTTATTTCCCTTTCATTCCCAATTGAGTCAGAAAAACTTACTCATTTACTAGTCAGAAAATAAACTTGATGCATGTTCCTCAGGAGAGCCACGCGCTGTAACTTTTTATGGCAAAATGCCACCTGTCCCCTAGAAAAGGAGTACTCGGTCACGTGGCCCAGGGCCACAGCTGCCTGGGCCACAGTTCACTCAGAGCTTATAAGACGAACAGGGCTGAGTCCGGAAACTACAGTGAAAAACAGGCCCAGAGGGAAGTCAGGCTGTGCACTGGGTCCTGCTTTTCTACTGGCATCACCGAAGGAGAGCCCTCAGGTTGGCTGGGGGCGCTGGCCACTCAGACTGGCTTCCACAGAGAGCTGGGGGGACTGCAGGTGTGGACGAATCTCTCCTGACATTTTCCCCGCCTCTGTCCTCCAAAACCACAATCCCTCATGCTTCTGCCACTGCTACTACCAGCATAATTCCGCCTTCTCCCAGTGTTTCCCAGTGGTTTTAGTCCCCTTTTGGACTAAAACTGGGTGAGGGAACTGGGTGAGCTAGTCTTTGCTCAGCCATGACCATTCTCACTGAAGAAATGGCTGGATTTCCTTAGTAAGTGACAAGTCTTCTATTGCCAAAAACAAAACAAAACAAAACAAAAACCCCCAAATTTAAAAAAAGGAAAAATCACTCCGCTAACTGCTTTCACATAGTAGAAACGTTCCCTTCAGAGTAAATGGTGATCAAAATCAAGCACAGACCTCATATATTTTTTAAGTTTCAAAGTCGTTCCAAATATCTGATGTCCCCAATAACAAACATATATGCCTGGAATCAGTGATGGTCTAGGAATCCAGTGGTAACACAAAGAAAGAGTTGGCAATTAAAGTATTTAGGGGAATTAAGATTTCATTCCTCTTACTGGAAAAAATATCACCATTATTAGAAGCTTACTCAAAAAAAAGATTTTTTACGGGCATATTTTAGCCTACCATGCTGTCATCAAGCATTTTTATGGGGCCCATCTATATTAACAAGGCAGTAAAGGAGGAAGCTTCAGTTAAAAAACATAAGTGGCAGAAGCCTTAGGAGCCCACGACGAGACGAGAGGCTGAGCGGCGGCTCCTGCTGTGCCAGCTACCCGAGTCCCCCGGCTTCTGATCCCATCGGCCTTTTCTGAGGTCAGTGCGGAAATACCCTGACCAGTCTTGAAAAGTAGAACTTGATGACCCATCATGGGAACAGCTATTAACATATCCAACTAGTTGGCCCCGGAATATGCGTGCAAAAATTGAGAAGATTTGCCAACCCCTTTTAGAATTTTCCTGCAGAAAAGTGTACTTTTATGAACACCCTCCTCCCTCCCGTGGATAAAACGGGCTCAATATCCTCCTAGGGAAAAAAAGAGCATTCTCGAGAGCCTCTGTAGTCAGAGAAGGAGAGTTCCTGGCCAAGAAGGAAAACTGGAAAGGCTGAAATGCTGAGCGCCTCTGATTAAACCTTCAGCGGTGTATTTCTCTTAGACAAAGCGTTTGTCATAAGTAGCTTGTCAGCCTCAGTATGATTTATGCGGCTGGCCTGAAATTGGCTGAATAATTTATGCTATTTCTTGTTCTGGAAAGTTTCTTTGCTTAATAAATAAGTAAATAATGCTGTGCTAAGAGAAAGGGGGAAGAGTGGCAGATGTCAGCGGTGTGATGAGAGAAAAAGTTATTTTTCCGTGTTGAAAGGTAATAAAGTGTATCTAAGAGGAATGGTCTCCACATAGAAGGGCAGGACTCTAATAGGTGAGTATTGTCAGCGTTTTCAATGAAACCAATTGGCTAAGAGAAGCTGTCAAATAGGTGTGAAATGAGGTAAAATTATGAGCGATACACTTTCTTTTAAGGTACTTTGCTTTGTTCCTTACAGTGCCTTGCAGCCAAAAATTTAATTTAAATACTGAAAATGGAATGCAGTTATATTGATTTAAATTTGCTAAGAAAGTCTTGGACTCTATTTCCCTGTTTCCTGCATAAGTATAGAATGGGTGTGAGTCTGTGTATGTGCTTGCCTGTGAGTGCCACCAGCTTTTCCACTATTTATGAGTGAGTCCCAGTTTATTAGACCCAACCACAACGTATATTAGCATAAAACACATAACTTGAATTGTCAGTTTATAAAATTTTCAGAATGTATGATTATAGTTCTGTTCTTACTGTAAATTTTTACATAGCACTAGTGATTTATCCTACCTGCCGAAACACATAATATAGGCACATATTAGAACTTGGTGGGGTTTTGTCGGGCTTTTTTTTTCTTTTTTTTTTTTGGTTACCATTTTATCACATAAATTTTACTCCCAGAACCTATGCCAAAGACAGAGTTATAGACAAAAGAATGGATGGATAAGTGCAGAAATACATGTGGCTCAGTTCAGCTGAAACCGTTTCACAGATAACTCACTGTAAGCTATGACTAAAAATATTTGAAATGTTTACCGGCTGCATAATATATATGTTTGACATATTAAAGGAGACTTCTATCAGCTGCTCAGTAACCATTCCAGAAAAACGCCTTAAAAGAACTCAAGCAAAATCACAGCCCCTCATCTGCAGTGCTGTTTCTAATTTGAAGGCAAATTCATCTCTGACATACAGCAGATTCTGTGCAGGTGGAAGCAAGCCCCTCTCTGCTCCTCTCTCTGCCAGTCAAATTATGTCATCAGTGAAGGATCACTGGTTTTTAATGATACGGTGGCCTCCATACTGAGCAGCAGTCCTAGCAGAGCAGTATGCATAGCCAATAAAATGGCTGTCACCAAATTACAATTGACACTTAACATCACTAAATCTGCAGTGTAATTCCTTGTGACAGTTGTGTAGGTATATTAGAAGAAAATAATTTACTTCAAACCCAGCATGTTAGACACATTTTCCTGAGCGTAATTCATGTCACATTTACAGTAGCCAAAGCAAGCAGACTCGAGGCAACCCTAATCTGGGAAGGCATCATAGATACTAACGTGTTCGTTGAAGTATGATTATTTATGCATGCAATAAACAAAGCTAGAGCAGTTGTTCATTGTAGGTTTTAATTGTTATTGGGGGTTTTAATTGTTATTGGGTTTTAAATGAATATTAGCCTCTTTTGCTGTAGGGAATAAAAAAAACTATAAGAAAACAAAGCCACATTTTATATGGAAAGCAGACATCAGCTAAAAAATCTTTGGTTGGGTTTTTTCTTTTCCCCCAGGATTAGATGGACATTCGTGCAGCCCTCACCCTACTCCAGGTCTAGGTTGTGTTTGGACTTGAAATTCTGTGCTGACTGCCAGGAGACAAAAGCATACACATTCAAGTTTCAAAATGCAAGTAAATGAAAACACCAGCAACAGTATCTCTCTTCACTCAGACTAATAACATTGGAGAACAAAGGTTTGGGAGCAGACACCGTTTCTTCTAGAATACCACTACCCAGAGCAGGGTGTGCGGAAAGACCCTTCCCTGGCCTTATAAGCATACATAAATATGTGACAGAGTTAAAGGTCTCCACTCTTCAGAATGAAGTGGTTTGAATGTCTGGCGAAATGGGACTGCAAAAAATTCATTCCAACTTTGTCTCTAGGCAATTCACCTTTGGCCCAGTGATGATATGAGTCTTTCTGCTGATGGGGGAGATATAATAAGTCAGGTCAGGCAGTCTCTAGAAGGCAGGGGCCTATTTGTTAGCAGAATGAGGCAGGTGTACTATTCCAGGGGAGATTAGCTCATCCCAGCATGGTAATTACCTCACAGGAAACCCTCAAGGTGACACATCAAATGCTGGAGCAGCGCATCCCGTCCTGGCAATGGGCATGCCTGTATCGTTAAGTAGTCTTAATTTAGAAACTCCAAATTTAAAAACACAAATCAAGGGGTGATAATTTCCCTGTCCTTTCATTAAGACATTAAAACGTCTCCAGCAAGTGCGAGCTCACTAAAGAACGTTAAGCAAGACTCCAGCTCAGCAGCCAGACGGAGGAATTATCCTCCGGCCGCGTCTCCTCCTGGATTTCCTTCTCCGCGTGGGAAATGCCAAACAAGAAATAAGGGCGCCCACGCCCTGCTCGCTGAGGTCCTTCTGCCTCTTTGTGTGCCCTTTGCTGAATCCCACCTTTTGGGAAATGATTTTAAGAGAGTTGTGTATTTTCCAAAACAAAACCACAGCGTTTGGGCTCTGTCACCAAAGAGCAAAAGGGGAAAATGTCAGTTGGAGTTACTGCGGGCTTTTCTGTGAAGTGTAAGAACCCGATTGCTCATCCGGCCCCAGCCTCACTTGGGGGTGGCGGTCGGACCGTGTCTCAGGCTGCTGACCGCTCGGGAGCTGTGTCACCGCCGCACGCCGTGGGCAAACGCTAGAACCTCTTTGGTTTTCTAGGTCAGTGAAGATGACCTGAGAAATTCTTCAGCGTCACTGGTCCCTTGAGCTCACTCCTGACAGCACGAGGCTGGGGAGATGGCCGGGCGCCTGCGCGACCAGGGCTGCCGGATTTATCACGTGGGCACCAGCCCCGGGGAGGGGGGGCGCACCCAGAGAAGTGGCAGAAACAGAAGCGGGAGCGTGCGGCAGTGTGAATCCGCGTCCTGGAGTTTCCCCCAGCCTTTCAGTTAGAGGAATATCAAGCAGGGACTTTTCTAAGGATGAACTATAAGAGGCATGAACTTAGCAGATCTTTATTGGAAATGAAAGTTTTGAGCAGGCATCCGTAAGGCTGCATAATGAGAAAGTATTTCACACACAAAAATCAGAATTGTGAACATGAATATTAATGTAACAGTCTTGGAAAAGATCAAGATTAAAAGATACTTAGTGAGTAATAAATGATTTGAGTTTTGTATTTGGTGTCTTTCCATGGGGAAAAAAAAATCTGTCCATTTTACGCCCTGAAGTGGCAATCACTTTATTGTTCATTGGGCCGGAAGAAATCTTGTTGGGCTCTCAGACTGCTAAGGTCCCTTCTGTGATGAAGATAAACAGTGTGATAACCTCAGAACGGTGTTTCTCATACAGTGAACTTGGACCACCTGCAGGGCGGACTCTTGTGAAAATCAGCCCCTCTCCTAAGACCCATGATAGTTTAGGACACCCCTCCAGCACAGCAGGATTTCCCAGAATCCAGAGGCCAGTGGAACCCACCCCTTTGTCGTCAGGACCCCTGAACCAGCCCCACAACCATGCCTCCCAATACCCAGAGCAAAGATAGAAATCAAATAAATACAACTCCTCCTTCTGCGGGAGAAGCCATCCACAGAAACTGTACAAAACCTACTCACTCACTAATGGTAGCAGAAAGCAGCATGGAATCCTGGACACATGCATTAGAAAGCAACTTAATCTCTATTTTGAAAACATTACAATTGTGTTGTTATTATTATATGAACTTGACATAGAAAAATGCCTTCATACAGAAGCAGAAAGTTAACTGAGGGCAGGTGGCACCTAGTCTCTTAGTCTCCTGATATTTCCAAACCAGGTCATACAACTCCCATTGCCAAATCAAGTCCAATTTGTCACAGAACATATGGCCTGTTGCCTCTTTATTAGGAACAGCTGATTGGGAGAAATTGTTTTCCAAAATATCGAATACAGCATAATTCTGCTAAAAAGGGATTTTAAAGATTTCTTCTGGAAGTAGTCTGTGCTTTGTCCACTCTAGGGAAGAGAATTGAATGTACACACACATGAACACACACACCACAATCACATACACACACACAAATACACCCTCAGCCATTTTATTGTTTACTCAACCTGTTCCCCCCACGCACCCTTGGAAAATACGGTTCTATGCTCAGGCTTTGCTAAGACTCCTCCATCACACTAACACTCAGACTCAATTTTTAAAATGAACACGTCTCTCTGAAATTACATGTTGAATATCAAACAAAGGCCATTTCAGTGTTTTCAAGGCCAGACCAATATCATGGATAAGTCTGAAAAGGATGAAAGTCAAATCATGTATGGCTTTGATAACCAAATAATTTCAGTGATTAGGACAGAGGAGTGCACTCTAGAATCACATTTGCACGATGATAAGGAGCAGCACTTATTTTGGGGGTTCTTTTCCATTGACATAAGACATCAAAGAGGAAAAGAGAAAATGTTTATCAGAAAAACAATTCTTCTATATTAGCTCCTATATGCATAAGAACAGTTTTTCAAATGGAGAATATGGGGAAATTCCAATTCCATTTGAAAATGGTGTTCTATATTTTGTGAGGTCTCAATTATATTATAAACTAAATCTTAACTTATACCACTGATGGAAACATAAGGCATCAGTTGATCTTTAATACATTATGTTTCTGTTCCAAGAGAGAGATCTAAGGAAAATTGTTTTCTCTGCATGTCTGGATATTTTAACTTTATAAAATAATCATATAAATAACAGACAAGTAATCCTCTTTGAGGCCAGATCACTCTTGATAAAAGAGTGACATTTCTTTCTTATCCACATGTTCCTGCTTATCCTATATTATTCAGTATACAGTTTTTATTCAAACAAGTTATAGAATGAAGAGATCTATTTTTGCAGCACTGTTGCATTTAATTTTACTGAAAAATAGAATATAATATTTGAAACTCATTTAGTTTATTTTTTAAAAGAGAGTAAAAAGGGCACTTGTTTTTCATTTTGGAATTGTTTTGTCACAAAAAATTTCCTACAAAGAACAGAGACTCCACCCAGTTTCCTTATCAGGAATCCCCAATTTTCAGGACCAATTTTAGTGCTTCTAGTAAAAGAGAAACCAACAAAGAGAGTCACAGGAAAGCCTAAAGACATATGGAAATAAACTACGTGTCACATGGAGTCTACAGCCTACTATGCCCATTCTAAGAAAAAGTTCAACAAAAAAAGATAATACTGAATTCAGGGACTTTTTTCATTTTATTTATTTGTTTGTTTGTTTAGTTAGTTTGATTGTTTAAGTTGGATTAGAAGAAATCATTTGAATGCATAGAAAAGTAAATTAACACATTAAACCCTAAAAGTAAAGCTGCCATACTGAAACTTTAGCTTCAAAAACTTTGTCTTACTAAAACCTCAATTTAATTTTGAAAATGGTTTTGTTTCATAATTTATATGGTCAGGCCAACAAGACTGGTTCCGTAAGCCATACTCAGTAACCAACTTAATTACTCCACAGTCACTCAGATAGTACCCAAAATTAATCAAAGTCAAGTATGTCCTTGCTAAATAATCCTAAATAAAAAAGAATACAGTTTTCATCTCCCTATAGAATAGGTATGGACTAGTCAAGTTGGTTGCTAGGATAATGGTTATAGATTAAATACATGTCTTAATCTCCTCTTCTTATAAGAATAACAGATTGGATTGGGCCCACCCACATGACCTGATTTTACCTTAATTACCTCTTAAAAGACCTGATCTCCAAATACAGTCACATTCTGAAGCACTCGGGTTAGAACTTCAACATATAAATTTTGAGGGAACATAGTGCATCCCGTAACAGGCAGAATACAGAAAGTTATCAGTATAGCAGCAGGGACCCAACCATAAGGACCCAAATAGAGTCCTAAGGAGGTCTTGAGAAGACCAAAACAGACAAAAAGTAGATATTTAAAGAAAAATTTAAAGAAATTCTTAGAAATTTAAAGATATTTAAAGAAAAACAAACCAAAATAAGTATAATTTTTAAAGTTATTATAATGTTATGTCTTGAGCAAAAAAAAATCAAATGTTTTATTTATATTATTTGTATCAATTACTTTAATATCTGTTACCTCATATTATTTTCACAAGACCCCTTATAAGGCAGGTTTCATTAACCTATACTGAGTATGAGGTCTTAAGAAACTAAGAAGTTTATTTAAGGTCATACAGGTGACAAAGTCAGGGTGTCCTAGGCAAAGTCGAGGTGCCATGACATTACCTTTCAGTATTGGAAAGAAAGAAATCTAGACATTGAAAGAATCGCTTTGATGAATTTTAAAAGTGATAAATTTCGCTTGCCTTAGCTTTTACTTGTGTGATTTTTTTTCTCTCCTACCTAGTTCTATTTAGCACTAGTCACCTTAATGTAACCAACTTTTCCCAAATGGCCATAACCAACCCTTCATAATTGTGCAGAGTCCATTGCCATTTACAGATCAGGCTGTGTTCTTCAGAATGTGGGCAGGTTTCCCCATAGGTTTCAGAAGACATCACTAACCATGGCATCTCCATCTACAGGCACATGCCCTAAAACTGTTAGTAAGGCAGCAAACTTTTCTACCTAAATCACTAAGAATGACCTCTCCTTAGTTTATGGCAACAGCTATTTTGCAAAGTCTGTTCTGTTACTGGCAATTGGCTTGTCAGTCTACTTTGGCTTGATGCCATGGTTTCCAACTAGTTCTGCAGTGCTGTTTAATGCTACTATTCAATATATCTTGACATTTCTTCTAGTCACTTTGCTTTCAGTATAAGCCAAATATCACCCTCATAGGAGTGTTGTAGGGATTCAATGACATGACAGACCTTAAGGCACTGTATCTCTTTAACTTAAAAGTGCAATATTGATGGTCTTAGACACTGGGGTCACCAAGATGATTATCAAACAGCACACAATCCAGTGGCAGAAACGCATATTATACAAACAGGCATCCAGCTCACCAGAATTTAACCAGGAGCAAGATATTCACTCTCACAAAGGAGAGAGAATTTGGAAGACAAATGCCTCAGACTGGCATTCCTGGTCAAGAGAGAGGTAAGAAGTTACCAAAGAAAAATAAGCAAGGTGATAAGCAGAGCACAGTATGTGTTATGGGGAGGAAAAGGTTTAATGGAAGCCTAGACTGGAAAAAGAGATGAGAATAAGTGGAAACACCACACACCCCTCCATGAAGCATCCTTTGGGACAGTGTGCCCTGGAGGAATCAGAAGAGCAAACCAGCCCACAGAAGTCCCAGCAAAAGGCACTATCCAATTCAGGTTGCTGTTAATATGGCAGAAATACTCTAGCGGCAGAAGTGCTTTCTTCAGAAAGAGAAGAATTGCAAGAAAAAATTTGGTTTGTCCTTACGTTTGCGGCATATTTTTAAAAAGAATATCAGCTGTGGGGTCCAGTTGGCCTGAATTGAAATGCTGGCCCTACTACTGGCTGCATGACTGGCCTAGGAGATAATAAATGTGTCCTTGTGGGTTACAGGCGGGATTATATGACCCACCATATCTAAAGGTAAGCCCAACACAGCAATATTTCTCTTTCTAAATAGTATGGTGGGAGTGTAACTAACCAAGAAATTATTTGAGTTCTATTGTTCCTTTATTTTTCCCTGCCTCTCCCTCCTGCCATTTCTAGCCAGTGCCCAGATTTCATGCTCTCATAGCTCTGGGATTTTGCAACAGAGCAGAGCACACAAACTGGAGTGGTCCTGGAGGGAAAGGAGAGAGAGGGGTGTGGATTTGAGGAGAAGGTCAAGGGAAAGACTTCCCACATCTGGGAGGAAGTCGGAGCCCATGGGGCTCCTCTGAGGAGGGGATGCACTGTTCCAAAGTAGTGTTAGCAGAAGGTGGCAAGACTCACGTTGAGAGTGGGGCTCCGTATGGCTGGTAGGACTGGGTTGCAAACACGAAGGCTCTGGGCTTGGCAAAGATTCCTGGCACAGAAGCAAAGCAACAAAGCCTCCTGACCAGAAATGAACATTTGGACTAAGAGAATGGATGTCTTAGAGATAATTACCTTGTGGCCAGTGATGTGCAGAGAGTGTGCTGTATTTCTAGGTAGGTCCTGGGGCCTTTGCACAATACAGGAGGGAAAGAGAGCCCTAAATCAACTTCCTGTCAGGCCTACAAGAAGGCTTACGGGTAGGTCGTAGTTGACTCAAAGCGATTTTTGCAAAGTGACGCTTTTTGTACACCCCAGCTTGTATTTGTGGACTGATACCTATACCCTCTGCTATGTTTATTATTAACAGCCACTTTACCTTCAGATTTACACAGATATATTCTATTTACTTAGTGAAAGCAAAGGCCTTTTTTCATGTGCAGAAGGGGAGGGAGCCAGCCCTCCCCTGTCACCCTTGTTAGGAAGGAGGGTGACAGTGTGGGCCTCAACCGACAATTCACCAAAAACACATATGTGTGGGTCCAATTGAGCCTACATTTGTCAAACAGGACACTGGGCTTAAAATCCTTCTTCCAGTTAATTATTTCTATTTTTCTTATAAAATTCTTTGTGTGTAAAAAATGGCTCCTTGAACTAGGTTCTCTCATGATCTATAAATGCGACTGCAAAGACCAATAAGGAATTAGCAGGCCCTTCTCCTCCATGAGAGTCTTGGACCAACCAGACTGAGGAAAGAAACATGTTCAACTGTAACGTCAGAAGTGGTCCTACATTCTCCGAGCACATACATGATAAATTGCAGCATCCATATCACTGCGTAATAGAGCAAACAAAAACATCCCAACATAAAGGGATAAAATCTTACCTTCACGCTCTATCAGATGACATCACAGATGGCTGATGATCTTCTAAACATGATACAGTTCTAGAAAAACAGGCTCTTAGAACATGCTGAAGTCTTTTCCTCATGAACTGCTGAACTGCTTCAAATCTAAAATCACAATTCAAAAAAGTACAGTTGAGTACTTGGCAAAATATAGTTAAGTAAACTAGCTAAGTCAATACAATTTGCTATTCTCTCGCTCACAATTGGCAATGTGTTATTGAGGCAATTATCTTGTGACACTGCATTTACATGTATTTTGAAATTCTTGGTGATGACTAAAAAACTGACTCAACTCAGTCAATTCTCCTTTCTTAAACTCTGAGGCAAAGCAAAATACCCTCTGTATATAAAAAGAATCATCTCTACCCTCCCATTAAGAGAAAAAGTCATTCTCCCATCCCATATGCCTGTGAAGTTTGTCCCTCTGGGAGCTGGACAGCCTACTTCTGACTCGACAGCTCAAGGAAGAGAGCGGAGTCTGACTACTGGGATGAACATTTATTGTGTCCCAGAGTTCTGCTGGCTATTGTTCAGGGGCCAGTGAAAGCAGTCCAGACGAGAAGAAAAGTATGAAAATGGATAAGGCTCAAAGAGCCACCATGAGCCTCTTGGTTAAGAGTATGGGACTCTGGGGGCCAACTGCCTGCCTGGGTCCAAGTCCTTCTCCACCTTTCCTCGTTGTGTGACCCTGGGCATGTCGCTCAGACCCTTCATGCATTCGTTTCTTATCAGTAAACTAACCCTATTAACACTGCGGGGCAGCGAGGATGAACCGAGCTGACATTTGTAAAGTGTTCACACAATACCTGCCCATAAAAAGTATTATATAAGTGACTGATAACTAAATTAAAACAAAAAATCCAGTGGGAAAATAGCTGATATTTATTAGAAACTACCCTGGGTAGACGTGGGTTAGGATGTCTTCAAATCTTTATTTCTTTACAACTGATATATTTAGTTCCTAAGATAACAGGATAAACTACCTTCTATGAAGTTACACTGTTCTGCAAGGAATGATGTAGGGGTAAGGCTTCCCTCTACAAGACTTAACTTTGAGGTTGTCGTTGCTTGTTTGTTTCTACTCTAGGTATTTTCAAAGTCCAAGACTGAACTAGCTTTCAAATGCCTTGTTGGAAAACTCTAGGCCAAGTTTCCGTGAATGGAAGTTTTACTCCAGATTTGTTAATTGGCCACAAATTTTTACATAACAATGTCCAGGCTTTTGAAGGGAGAAAGGGATGTACTTGCTCTCCTGAAGCCAAATTAGGGCGACAGACAGACAGACAGACATCAAGTAGTTAAAATCAGTTTTAAAAAATCAAATGCAACTAACACTAAGGATCTGATTACACGGCAGAACTTCAGAACTTTCATATTCTGTTATCATTTGCATCTCACTTATTAATATCTGCATTTGATACAAAAGGCAATACAAGCTCAGGGAGGTAAAGTGACTTGCTCCAGGTCTAAAGATGATACATTATTGAACCAAGTTTATCTGTTTCCATTCTGCCATAAGCTGTGACTTAGGAATTCAAAGGAAAGGAGATCGAAGTGTATGGAAACAATCAAAGAAGAACTCACGGGGGAAAGGCTAAAACGTGGTTAGGATGTGGGGAGCTGACTAGGAAGAGAAAGTGGAAAGCTGAGAAGTAGAAGCCTGGAGAGTGAGAAGACAGGTGAGACCAACGGGCAGGGAGAGGTGGGTGTTGGGGTAAAGGTGACTCCGAAATGCAGGGTGGAGGGAGACACACAGGCAGCAGAGTTTGGACACGATGTTGGGAGATCAGGACCCTTCCCAGGTTCTCAGCAGGGGAGTGGGTTTAGCAGTGGGAGTACAGCAAGGGAAGAGGTGGCCAGGAGAGCTGCTGGAAGGCGGCTGCGTTCATTCCGTCAGGGCGTGACAGGCATCTGCGGTTGCCTGATGACTATGGTATAGAAAGGAAACAACATCACAGCACTTGGTCTAAAGGAAAATTTTAAGAACTTAATCACTATGAAGAATGAAGGAGAGCAATAAATTAGAAGCGCCTTCCAGGCTTTGAACCTGGAGACCTTTGGCAGTGGTGATACAGTTGCTACTGACAGGAGCACTGGGCCAAGGAGGAAGAGGGGCGCCCAGGTCTGTGGAAGCCACAGGCAAAGCCCTGGATTTGGAAAGAAAGAAACACTGCACACAGGAGGCACTGGGAAACCGAACCGAGTTTCATGCTAAGTCTGTTGAGCTCCACATGACACTGGGCAGTACAAATACCAATGAGCTGTGCAAAGTTGCACCACGAGATGAAAACTCTGGTAACCAGTCAGGATGAAAATATAAATGTCAGAGTCATCGGCATAAAGAAAAGTGTAGCACGTGAATTAATTTACTAAATAACATACGTGACCACTGAGCTGCTCTATCCTGTCCATGTGTCCCTGAGAAGTTTCCATTTGTTTCTCTCTCATTCTTCTATTTCTTACTTAAACACCACAAAATGTTCAGAATCTGACTCTGAGGATCGGGCAGGATGTGAGGGGGCTCTCATTATCTATGTATTTGCTTTCCATTTTTTGGAAGTTATGGCCACTATTTCCCTGTAGAAACCCCTGGAAAAGGAACACACAAGAGAATGTAAATGTGCTGAGAAATTTGAAGTGCTAAAAATGGCACTGCAGCATTGGCGGTATAAGAATTTCAATGTTCCTGCCAGCTCAGATACAGGCAATTTTATCTTTAATTACCAAAATAAATGTAATTTAAAATTTGTCTTGCTTTCCTGAAGTCAGAAAATAAAGTGCTCTCTTAAGTATAATAAAATGTCTTGATCTAAATAGAACAAATTATAGTATCACAGAGACTTAAGTGTTGCACAGAAGTGTCAGAGAGATCTAGTCTGCTGCTTTGGACGACAGGCCAGGAGGTGCTCACTAAGCCACGTCGGATGACAGCTGGGCCACATGATTATTTATGCTACATACGTGTTGTCGACTGTCCTCAAACATCAGCCAAGAACCTTATTCAGTCTGCAAAGTGATGAGATTCGTATCTTAGACGGTCACAGACCTCAACAATGTCCAATTCTAACATTAACCTAACTGAAGACCAAAACAGAATTTTGGAAAGTTCTATTTCACTGGAAAAGTTTGCTATAGAAAATGCAAATCTGTTCTCCCAAGTCCACAGGAGAATCAACAGAGGTAGTCAGAGCAACTGAACCACAAGGAATAGAGCTTCTCTTTCCCTCACATCTGGTGTGGGTTTATAATGATGTGAAGTGGGGGGAGAAGAATCATTTAAATTAGGCATGTGGATTTGTTCCTTGACCTTGAGTGAAAAGTAGGTGCTACCCCTATGAATTTCTACGAAAGTGATAGTCAATGGCTAAAAGTTAAGGCCTCCCCTACAGAACATTAAGCCATGTATTTGAAAGGAGAGAAACACCAAACGCTAGTCCATTCACACATGGAATATGGAACGCAGATGATTTATTACAGATTTGAACTCTAGCCTTCAGGATTTTTTTTTTTTGATATAGAACATACAAGAAAAGGTAGAAAATAAATCAGGGTGCGATTAAGGGAGAGCATCACTGTCAGATATCCAATGACCAGATCCACTAGCTACAGATTTCCAAGACCAGACCTTGCAAAATAAGAATGCAGCATAAAGAAGATGCAGTATTAAGAATATATGCATTAGAACAAATGCATTTCTTAAGGAGAGTTTGCCATGGAGTTTGAGAAATTCAGTGATTATTTTTTTAACCTATAAAAGATTATTTAATTTCACTCAAGCTTTAAAAATGCAAATTGAACTGCTGGACTTTTTGAATAGAGTTTCTCTTCTTTAGCTCAATAATTTAATATTTTTCTCCAGGCCCACGTTTGGCCAATCGAGCCCTTCATTTCCTCTGTTGGATCAGGATTTGGTGTGATATGGACAGTGCCCGGAATCTTTGGTCTTTGACCTCCACTTCCACATAGTTTTGTGCAGAAAAGCCCCGTGATTATTGCCTTTGCCTCTGCAGCCTCCTTTTTGTCTCCTTGACATGTACAGGTTCACAGCCAGGGCCTGGCTCTTATTATAGGTTTTAAGACAAAGTCTATACAGTGAAAGAACTCTGTTTTTATTTCTTTGGAATTATTGGCTTTCAAAGCCTTTGAATCCCCTGCAGATAATTACTGTTTTGGCCAATGATTTCTCTGATATTTGATGCCTCTGAGTGGAATAAATTACCTATCTAACAAGGAGGGTTAATTGGTGGTTGTGAGCCAACGTATGTGCCCCTTGTTTTATTTTTTAAGTGCCCCACAAACTCTGACCATCTAAAACATCTTACTGTTTTAAACCCTCTCCTCCAGTACAACTTGTGGTTTGGATTCTTAACTACTGGCAACTGAAAGAAATAGGGAAGCATTTTAGTAGCCTTGTGTGTTTTCGATGTTGAGGGTTCTCTTGCGCTATTTGTATTCTTTCAAGGTGACCACATTTCTTTCTAATATTCTGAATAAGAACTGTGTGAACCTAAGATACCTATGCCTAGACCCAGTCTCATAAAACTTACCAGAATTCAAACTTAGGGCCGAAGTTCCCACAGAATTAACTGTGTGAGTGTTCAGCCTCCCGTAGCCGTTTTCTGAACTCGTCTCTGAGAAACGATGCTTCTTTGTGTGTTAGCATTTGCCTTATTAAATCCACGAAACTAAAAATGCCTCAGTGAAGCAAAACATTAGCACCAACTTTCACAGTAAATTGTTTTGGATGAATAAAAGCTTTTTAAGAGTGTAACTCTCGGCAAAATTACCCAAACGTGGTTTAGTAAATGTCATGAAACATAACATCTGAGTATCAGAAATGCATTCTGGACGCTGCAGGAAAATTGCAGGAAGGGAAGCGATTTTCTAATATTTACATATTTATAACAAGTGCCTGTCAGGGGAAGGCTAAGCTCACCTGCCATACTTTCATGTTATGCAAAATGAAAAATGTCTCATGCTTGGGTGTTCTAATAACCATGATATTATTTGAACAATTACACTCCTTAATACCTTGGATTAGTCCCTCTGATCATGCTATTAGCCGTCACTAGACTCGGTAATAGGTGGCTTCATCTTTGTTATGACATGATCTTTCCTACTGTTTGTTGACCTTTCAATACAAGGGGGAGGGGACACTCCCAGCCCCCCAAACCTTTAAGCAGCTACTGTAAAGCTGCGGTTTAATTCTCAGCTGGAATGTTTAGAAACCCTTGGTGCTAAATACCTCAGTGGACTCCTTAAACACCAACAACAGCCTTATGGGGCCTGAGCCGACCTTAAACACATCTTTTTTTGTCGAGAATCTTGCATTCTGCCGCAATTCTGTGGGCTAACCCTGGGCTCACATTAAATATCCCAGCCTCATTGAAGCTTACTGAATTGAGTTGAGTTGCTCTTTGTTTTATTCTCTCGAAGCTTCACCCCCAACTGGGACTGGGCAGCCTTTCTTCCAGTGGAGCGTGCTTTAAAGTAACCCAAAGAAGAGAAGGGAGGGTGCGGGGGAGAAAAACCAAAAGGTACAGCTAAGGCCCATAATTAGTCTTGATCCTCCAAGTCTAAAATATTTTAACGCCAGGTCTCTGATTGCAGTGCGGGCCAAGCGGATTTGGGAATGCAGAAAAAGTAATTAGGTCTGTGCATTGAAGTGTGGAGAGCATTTAAAAGTGAATGGGTGGTTACTACACTCTTGGCAGGCTGTTTTTTATCTTTTCATGCTCCGCTGTTGTTAGAGGTGATGGGTTTATTGCAGTTTTTGCACTCTGGAGGTGGCTGGGTTTTTCTTAACCTCGCCTTTTGCTCCTCATCCCAAAAATGAATCCTCATGGTGCGAGGGAGAAAGAGGCACATTTTTTTTCCCCCAAAATAAGAACAAGACACATCGGCCAAATATTATGCAGTGAAGCAGAATAAGTCGGGAATGAACTCAACGCCGCAACAGGTTACTTATCAAGATTCTGGGTTTAATTAATGACTCACGGAGCACAGGACCAACTGGAGACAATGGTCACCCCAAGGAGAAGGAAAACAAAACATGTTATTCTCTGACCGTGTTCATGGAGCCATCCAGAACTCTGCAGGGAGAGGCCAACATCATTATGCCACCCTGAGCCCTGCTGTTGAAGATACAGACCATAAATGTCTGCACAGTCAAAAATGTACGTTTCTAATTGCTTCAATCCATAGCACTGCCACAGATTTCTCAGATCACATGTCCCCTCAGCCTCGACCTTCATATCTGCCAGTCAACTTATCACCAGTGCAGGCTGGAAATACATGTATTTAAAAAAAAAATAGCTGAGGGTTGGTTGGAGAGGGCAGAGGGAGACTGAGGTAAGAATTGATAGCATTCAAATGGGCTCCTTTTAATTCCACAGAAGTTTTTTTAGCTCAAGGGAATAATACAAAACAAGCAGGCTTGTTTCTTCAGCCCCGTGGACCTACACGTGAAAAAACTGCTTGACTTGGCCTTTCCAAAGCAGCTGGTGAGAGAGCTGCTAAATTCAAAAAGGCCGAGCTAACCCAGAACCAAAGGCAATCAACAAAAGGCAGGTCTGGGGTTTTGCTGTGGTGGTGGGAGTTTAATGTTTGCTTTTTCTTTGTTTTTATTTTAGCAATGTGTCTTAGAAAGGCCTGCATCAAAGGCGACGGGGCCGGTATATTTAGCATATTTACATCCTCAGACAACTACTTCAGCACACCTAGAGTTTAGAAGAAGGAGCTCCCTCCTTTTTAACACATTTTAAGTGTTGTATTCAGTATCTTAATTAGGTGCAATTCTCCCACTATCTAGTTTGCTGTGTGAGAAGTACGGCTCCTTAGCCGCCTAGCGCTCTTAGCTGGTTGGTCTTATCTCCACCCAGTGAATAAGAAAGAGCCCTCCACTGTTTGACACCTGTCACCTTAGCCCTGGTTAGTCTCAGAGCAGCTCTCTCACCTCAGGTCTTCCCATTAAAAGATTCATACAGCAGTGATCTTGCTTAGCAACCTTATGGTTTAGGTCTCCCACAAGATACAAATTGAATGTATGATCTGACGCCGTGATAAATGGATTGATGTCTTCATCATAGCCTGTTTATAACAGGGAGAACTTGGAAACAGCATAAATGTCTAGCAATGAGGGATTAGTTAAATAAACGATGATACATCCGTAGAATGAAATGCTATGCAACCATCAGGAATGATGTTGGGGAAGTGTGTTTAATGACCAGAGAAGACTCTCAAAGTATTTCAGTGTTCAGATTAAAAAGCAGGTTATAAGGCAGCATGCATAGTATAAGCCTCTGCATGTGTGTTTGTGTAACAGGCAGTAAATTATACAATGTATAATCCTTATAGAAGAAAAAAGAGTAACCCCCTTTTTAAGAAAGAAAAAAATACATTAAAATGTTAATAAAGGCTAACCCCTTGGTAGTGGAATTTAGGGGATTTTATTTTCTCCCCTCTGCTTATCTGAATTTTCTAAAGTTAATTTAATGAACTTATAATAAGACAAGAGAGTTTTGTAACAAAGACACTATTAATAAAAGCCATTTTAAAAGAAATAGCTTGCCAAACTATCATATTTAATTTTCCATGCACGCTTTTTAAAATACTCTTTATGACCTGTCCCTCTGAGTGCCAAAGGCAAAAAATATCCATTTTCTCTCCTCGCCCACGGCCCAGCTGTGCTGTTCTACCTGAATGTAAGTTTCCCATCAGCTTCGTGAATCTCAGTATTTCCTCAGGACCCCTCTCCAGTTGCCTAACTGGCAGAAAAAGATTTCAGCATTCTACGATTAAACTATGTTTTAAAACATAGTTTGGCAAAAAAAACCAGTTTAGAGGAGGTGTCCACCTCCCCTGTCGTCCCTGCTCGACCTCACTCTGCCCAGGCCGTGCCGGGCGGCACACCTGGCGCTGGGCGCTGGCCCGCTTGTCCTGCCTCCCAGCCTCCCCAGCCCATCAAGCCTGGGCCACGGCAGCGCTCAGCTCCTCGTGAGGAGGAAGTACTCCTTCTTGGATGCCTGATGCGTTCCTCATTATACAAATGGGAAATAAGCACCAGCATATCCAGGTCAGGGGCATAATGTGTATAAATAATTGCTGGGGGAAATACATGGCCCAGCAAGCTCATCTAAATCCAAAAGCTTGAGAAGGTTGTGTCCAGCATCGACACTGACTTGCTGGGAGCCCATGGGAAAAACCCCTTAAACTCTCTGTGTTTTGTCTTAAAATAGAGACTATAGGAATGTTGACCCAGGCCCCGGGGGATGGCGAAAGATTGTGAAGAACGTCGGAAATTCCTGTATCAAAGCAATAGGTGCTATTTAGGGACAAGTTCATGAACTAATCAAAGACCTCCTAGAACCTCAATAATAACCCTCTGATTTGACAATCTGCGATCTAGATACAGTTGAAAAGGCCTGAAGAAATTCACAGGAGCCCAAATTTACAGAGACACCTAACACATTTGCCATAGTTAGTTTAGGAGCTTTCTGGGTTTTTTTGGTTTTGGGGGGGTTTTTTTTGCAGAAAGAAGACTCATTATTCTCCTGAAGCAGAACATACCGATCAGATGTTTGTGTCGATCTGGCGTCACATGGTTTAGAAAAGAATCTCAGCCAGAGGTGAGTTGCTGAGAAAGTTCCTGAAAGCGTCAATTATTACAAACCAAGTTGTATTCAGCAGGTAGAAATTAGCACGTGGGCCAGATACAACCTAGGATCGATCTCACACACACACACACACACACACACACACACACACACGGAAGCCACAGAGGCTGGAATATAGTGCCAGCCTATAATTATGTGGCTTTTCTGCAAGAGTCTCCGTAAGCTTCTGTGGCTTCCATTAGGAGTACCACGAGGAGTAACTGGCAGACGAGTGTTTCTGGCTCCGGCCCCATCCCCCTCTTCCATTCCCGCTGGGCACGACACCTTCCTGCAGGCTCTGATCTGAGACCAGATAGTGCCCCAGTTGCAGTCTGTCGTGCTATTTTCTACAGGGTTTACCACATTTTCTATGTGGTCAAAGAAATAGGGTTGGCGGTGACTTGATATGCCCCATGATTTGGGTCATAGACTTCAGTCACCATTCTTTTGGTCTGGTGTGTGCCCACGTAAGGGCGATAGGAGAGAACATTCTGAAAAAGCCAGCCTAGGAACTGGAGCTGTCTTTATGCCTCTTGTCATTTATCACCTTAAACAAAACGATTTGACATAAAAAAAAAACTTCTATACATTTGACACTCTGTTAGATGATTTAATTCTTATATCTCCCTAGTGTCATGGTTCAAAGAAGGGCTTTGGAATCAGACTGAGCCCCACTTCTTAGTTACGTGGCCTAGAGTAAATAATGCAGTGTTTTCCTCCCTCAGTCTTCTCATCCATAAAACGGGGATAATTTTGCTACTACCTAATGCTGGAAAGGGGTTTGAGATGGGGCAAAGAAGTGTTTAACAGAACACCTGGCATATAGTAAATACTCAATTAATGTTCACAGCATTAACAGCAATACTGTTATAGCTGGGTAAGTAACTAGTTTCCCTATTTGGTAACAGAAAACACTGACATTCAGGAAGATTAAGTGGCTGGGAAGCCAGGACTCCAGCCTCAGAACTCTGACTGCAGCACACACGCTGTTTCCACTCCCCGTGACTGTCTCCCTGTTTGGAAAACAGAACAGAGCAGAAGGACACACGCACACATCTACCGAGGCAGTCTAACCACCCGCATGCGAGGATCTCAAACCCCAAGTCCAGGCACATTGGAGTGCATTCTTTTATCCTCAGCAACATGATTGTGGCCTCTCGTGCTGAGTACCGTGTTTGTCTCAATCCCACAGTGATAGTGTGCACCAGGATACTCTCAAATGTATTTCTCAGCACCAAGGGCAGAAGTGAGAGCAAAAGTGATCATTCTCCACTCGCCCCCCCCCCTTTTTTCTTTCTTTCAGCAGAAAATCCATGACCTCTGTGACCCTCAACCCAAAATCATAGCCCAAGGCTTGGTTATAGCTACAGGAGGAGGGATGTAGGGAGGGCTGATAATGTTAGAGAAAGAGGAACTAGAAGCAGAAACAAAGGCCAGTAAACAAAGTGAAAGAAGCTGAGAGAGGGGAAGAGGGAGGGGGCCCTGGAAGCAGAGAACAAGGCACAGAAAAAGGACTTGGAGAAAGACGGAATAAATTGTTTGCTTGTGCTGTTTAGCAAAATCAGCTAAACTTGGCTTTCAAAAAGTTTCACATAAAATCATTTTCACTGATTATTTTTTGGCACAAGAAATTCCGTAAAATTTGGAAATTCACAGCGACACAATTTGCTAAAAATGCCATTCAACACGATTTGATGTAAACTACAGAAATGTTATTATAATTCATTAGGAAAACTTAAAAATGTGATAGTGTCCTGAAAACTTGGATTGTTGCCACAAGAATCACTGGCAGCTAAAAACCAGCACAAGAACCAAAATGCTCAGTATATCTATTCACAGCAAATGTCATATGTCTTTTATGTGGTTAGCTTCACTTTAATACCCTGGAGATATTTCATACCCTTTTTAGTCTTTCGTTTTATTTTTTCCCAAGAGTCAAATCTTATAGCCCATATACATGTAGGCAGTTCTATATATGACCCATTTACCAGCAAGGAACTGTGTTTACTGCTACAACTGAGTTCTACAGGGCTGAGTTTAGAGTCTACTACCCTATCGTCAGAACAGGTCTATGCCTTGTTTGTGTGTGTGTTCCAAATAGGACACAAGAGGCTAGCGTCCTAATGGAACCCAATGCTCCTACTGTAATTCTGGGAAGCGTGCGTTATACAATAATAAAAAATCCTGAATGAACATCAGACAGACTAGGGGGCTACTGCCTCCTTGAGGAAAAGGATTTTGCCTTGAGCATCTAAGCAAAGACCCTAGCAGATAGTAAATGCTCAGTAAGTCACAGGAAAGAAGAATGGAAGGAGAATAGGAGGGATGGGAAAGATGGAAGGGAGGGAAAAAGGAAGTTCAAGTTCTCATACACAGTAAAGTCAATTTGGATAAACTGCTAACTTTTTCAAACTTGTTTCCTTATATATAAATGAGAAGACCTACCAGCAGTATCATTTATAGTCAGGGCATTGAGGTTTACTAGAGGTTTTCACATACATTATGTTGATAAATCTTCATGTGATTTAACAGTAAATCAAGTAAATCATATGATTGTTTTTATTGTTACTCCTACCATCATTGTATATGCCTAGGTAATAATGAAAAGCAACTGAACTGTCCCTAACACTCCCAACCACACTTTTAATAGCTCTCCCAGTCCCATCCACGCTTTATGGTCGCATGTCCTCAATCTTCCCGCTCCCAACTGCCTGGTCTCCTGCCAGGTGGACTCCTTTGTAAATCCTATTTTCTAGAATTCTCCTGGGCTTCTTCCTGACCTGGACAAAATATATCGATTTAATGTACCCATTCTTTAGTCACCTGCTTCATAAACTCTTACCAGAGTGACTGAAATTGTGTTCGACCTCTTCACATCCATGGTCACCCCCTGAATTACAAGCACTGGCAGAAATAAAACCGCATTTCCCAGGCTCCCTTACAGCTGGAGTTCCAGCTGTATTCTGGATTTGGCCGAATAGATGTACTTGTGACAGATCTGAAGCCCAGGGGAGACCACCTCCTTGTGGCAGTGCACTTGACAAGCAAGCTCTGACAGTCACGGGTCCATATTCTCCTCTCTGCTCATCAGTGTCCTGGGTGAGAGGCGGCCAGACTAGAAGCAGCAGTAGCCTGGGCTGCAACGCTTCCCTAGTTGCTCAACTGCAGCGGCAGTGGGATAACCAGAAACCAGAAGTCCAGGGCAGCTCCCTGACTTCCATTCCTCCGTCCTCTCCCAGTGGTTTTGTGAACTCACCATCCCCTGTATTAAATTCCTTTCTGTTTGAAACAGGCAGAGCAGCGTCTCTTTTCTGCACTGAACCCTGACTGATACAGTGGTTTATTGACAAATAGAGGTTACAGTCAATCAGCCATCCTCCCTACTCCCTTACCACCATGTTCATAGCTATGTACACATTTCTCCTGCTGTATTTTAATTCTACTTACATGTTTATATTTGTCTTTTACTCTGTTATATTTCTTTATTTGAACATCCGACTTCCTCACCATGGCTACCAAACTGTGAACTTTTCAAGTAAAGCTTCAATGTCTCAGTCACTTTTCTATCCCTAGTGCCAATGTCCATGCACACTGCACAGGAGGCCACTCAGTAAACATTCAGAACCTCTTTTGGAGAATATGCTTGTGTTCCTCCTCTGCCTACAGGAAGTGTTGACTCTGTATACAAATGCATGAGTTGTCTGTATGGTGTTACTTATGCTCTAAGAAAAAAAAAAGAGAGCCTTTTAAAAAATCTATGCAAACACATACACATATACACAATCTATTTATCTGTCTACCTTCATTCATAGTTGTGTGTGCAGCAAAATGACATGAAACACTAATGCAGTTATCCACATTATTCAGTCTTTGAAGTAAAAAGATAAGCAACAAACTGGGAAAAAATATTTGTAATTTATCCTACATACAATACAGACAAAGAACTAAACTCTCTAATCTATAAAGAGACCATAAAATTAAAAAAAAAAAAAAACTAGAAAAGTGAGTAATAGTTCACAGAAAAGGAAATATAAATGACTCATAAACATATGAAAGAAATGCTCAAATCACTCCTACACAGAAAAAAATGCAAATTAAAACTACATCAAGATACCATATTTCACTATCATGTTGGTAAAAATCCAAAAATTTGACAACCCCTAGGGTTGGCAAGATACAGAGAAATGGGAACAGTGATTCACTGCTGGTGGGAGTGTAAATAGGTGTAATCATTCTGGAAGGCAATTTGGCAATATTTATTGAAATTACAAATGCATATACTCTTTGACTCAGCAGTTCCAATTCTAGGAGTTTATTCTACAGATATATTCACACATGGGCAAATCATGAATGTGCAGGGTTATTTACTGCAGCAGTTTTTGTAATAAGCGAAAGATTGGAACAATCTAGAAGTTCGTCAATAGCCAACTGTTTAAATAAATCACAGCATATGCAATAATGCGATACCGTTCAGCCATAATAAAAAAATTAAAGGATGGGGAAGTTCCACAGTATCCATATGTAAAGATACGTAAGATGTATTGTTAAGTGATGGGAAAAAAACCAAAGTGTGTACAGCAATTGCTGTACTTGTTTTAAAAGTGGGGAAAAGAATGTGTTAGCATTTGCTTACACAAACATTTATTAAATATCTGGAAATCTGCACAAGAAACTGATAACAGAGGTTATCTATTTTGGTGCAGGGGTAGAAACCAGCAGATGGGGGACTGATGAGAAGGAAACTTCTATTGTGTTCATTTTTACCCTTGTTAAATTTTAAACCACGTGAACCTATTACTTATTTTAACAATTAAATAAACATAAAATACAACTACTATTTTTTTTAAAGTAGGGTATTTCAGACTTATTTACCTGATTTGGTCAATTCCTAGCATCTGAAGGCACAACCCTCCATCCTCACTGGACGTTTGTAGGGCCAGGAAAGAGAACCTGCAAAGTTTTAAGAGTAAAGTGACTGCTTATTGGGCACTAATTTTTTTTTAATTTATTGGAAATACATGGACATCACAGTAGGTGTCAGAGTAGCGAAAACACAGGGAGTCTTTTCCTACTTAGAAACATTCCCATATTAGTTTACATTTGTTTGGTTTAATAATCTGCTTTTTTTAAAAGGTAAATTCAGGGTACATTTCAAGTATCTTGAAACTCAGTATGCATTCTTTAATCTAATAATCTCTTAAAGAACAATCTATATTTACTGAGAAATGGGTATTTTCAACTGGAGGAAAGAGAAGGGAGTTGGGGGTGGGGTGCGAATACAGAAGCCTGTGGAAAGGGAAGGACTATGTGAAGACAGCCCAGCAGCCAGAGGAGAGAGGGATCCCAGTGGGAGGACTTGGAGAGAGAAAGCTCTAAAGAAAGAGAGGTGAGAGGATGACTCATCCATCAGAAGCCTGTTGCACTTTTGCCCGGAAACCTGCTGGTGGCAACCACCTGGAGCCCACAGAAACTCCCTGCTCCTGCTGGCTCCTCGCTCCGACGCCCGGGCCCGTTCTGCAAAGGCCCCAGGTGAGTGAGGAGTCTCTGCTTTGGGGATCCAACAGGGAGTGGGCTCCTATTTAGCCTCATAGGTTTCTTCTTTCTTTCTCTCTCTCTCTTTCCTTCTTTTTTCAACATACAAAAAGCTATACTTATTTAAGGTATACAACTTGATGAGTTTAGAGATAAGTATACCCCTGTTAAACCATCACCACCATCTATGCCACAGACTTATTCATCACCTCCAAAAGTTACCTCCTGCCCTATTTTCTTTTCGGTATATGATAAGAACACAGTATCAGATCTGCCCTCTTAGCAAATTTTTATATACACAGAAGAGCATTGTTAACTATATGCGATAGGCCACACAGTAGATCTCTAGGACTTATTCACCTTGCATAACTAAAACTTTATAACCTTTGGCCAACACCTCCTCATTCCCTCTGCCCCCAGCTGTTGGTAACCACCATTTTATTCTCTGCCTCTATGAATCTGATTATTTTGAATTCTTCATATAAGTGGGATCATAGGTTGCTAATGTATACTGTATTTCACAATAAGGCCTGATGCCTAAACTTTGTTTTGTGTTTTTTCCCTTAAACTCCACAGTAAAGTGGACAGCTATTTAAAGAGTAGAGAATTAGGTAAGATTGCACACTGTGAAAAAATGTGTATTGTGGACTTGGTTTGTCATCGCATTAGGATGCACGTGTACATAAGTAGTATTTCTGATCCAGCTGGTTCATTTGAAAGCCCAGTTTCAAGCCATTCAATACTCCCATTGATAGAAATTGCTTGTCTTGTGACATCTACTAAATAAAACGAAGGATAGTAAATAAAACGAGTAAAGTCAACTGTACTACTGTCATCTTAGGAAAAGCATGTCTTTCCACTGCATTCTGAAAAAGTCATTGTGCTTATGTTAACCAAGCTGTGAGGGACTCAATTTTTATTTAAATGCTTTAAGAGTAAATTGCCAGGTGTGGTTTGGAGCACAGGGTCCTTCATGTTACTCCAGCAGGTGAGTATGTAGCCTGGTAATAAAGAATACATGGTACTGGCAAGGTTGAACTCCACTTGCAGTGGTCGCCAAAGTTCTTCATGTCTGTGTCATCACAGATTTCATCATAACTGTCAAGTGTTTCCCATCACAGAGACTCTGCACATGCTATGCATATAGAAATACTTTTCCTACTTGTTAAGATGATATGACGTAATCATGGTTGGAGATGTATTTCCATTCATTCGTGCCAGTTCCTTGTAACATTGTTGTTACACAAATACATGTGATATGGAATACAGAGTGGCTGGTTGGCTGCCTGGCTGAGAAAGAGGAGGTGTGCAACAGGGTCCTGATTCATAGAACTCTAGTAGGTTAGCTATGGAGGGGACCTGGAGATGGTAGAGCACAAACCCCACTTTTGCCAAAAAGGGAACTAGGTCAATCATTATTTTTACAAATGCTATTTATATTTAAAACACTATCTTGAATCAAATCATCAGCTAAGCAGATCTTGTTTAAAAAATAATAATAATAAAACAGAAACCATGGAGCAACCATTGCATTTTTTTTTGTGTGTGGAGGCAGACAATGAACAGGCAACTCTGCCTACAACTGAGGTCACCTGGGCCCCACTGGGCCAGGATTTTCACTCTGGGATACTGACCCTGATCCTCTCTGGGGGCCCATACACAGCATTTGCTTCCACATCTTCCCCCTTCAGCCCGGCTGTCTGTTCCTACCCAATTCCAGGTCAGATGGTCATGAGGCACAGTTATTTCCACTGCTGATTCTTGAATAGACATGTTTGAGTGAGAATTCCCAACTTAGGTCCTCAAAGCACTAACTTCTTTCCTTGCAAGATTTTTCTAACAATACCATTTTTTTCAGAAAGAAAAACCTCTAGCATGTAATGGTACCAAAAAAAAATACTAAAATGAACATATCAATGAGGAGTTTTAATAGACCTGAATAGATTGTTTGGCACCCCAGCCCTAAATATTGAAATAGTGGTCTTCCATTTCAGTACGTATAAGGAATTTCCTTTTACTTGCCATATTATGACCACATAGGAACTTTATAGCTACTTTGCTTCCTTGGGGGCTCTTATATGATAAAGAGCAAATCACTCAGTGTACATACATCATGATGTGTTGAAGGAAGAAGGGATTCTATTTTCCGGGCTGGATTCTGCCTCTACCTTGCTACGTGAAACAGGACAAATAACACCACCTCTCTGAGCCTTATGTTCCTAGAGTATAAAATGAAGGGTTAGGCTAAACTCTCTCTCATGTCTTCTGTAGTTTTAAAGACTCTGATGCACTTTGGAGCCAGTTCTATAAACATGCTACAAATCATGTGATCATGATTATCACTGTGATTACTATTTTTATTGTTTCATATTGAAATCTGATACCTAGTTGTAGAGATCACACTCAAACATTGCAATTTGGCAGTGTTCGGTTAGCCTTTAGCGGTTTATCTGGATGGGCACACATGATGGTTAAGATGTCTGAAGAAGGACACAAAGTGTTCTGTGGTTGACTTTGATAAGACAAAATGCTTTCTGCAGGGTGTGATTCAGATGAGCACACCAGGACACCCAGCCAAACTCATCTGAACTATCCAAACCCCTTGATTCTGCAAACTGGGTTGCAGATCTTTCGAGAACAGGCTTCTTACAAGATTGCTGGCACTTTCTCTTCCAATCCCAGCCAGAAAAACAGTAAGAACAGCCTTTCTCATATCATTTTGGCATTTCTGGTCTTGGTCCAGGCTGGAAAATTGAAGTGTAAAAGCACTTAACTGAACATTTTAGAAGGTAAAGAAATGTTCAGTTCAAGCTTAGCTCTCAAATGGACAAGGGGCTCTTCTTTTATTCACTTCATCAGAACCCTGGATGGCAAAGAAATATCATGATTTGCCCTCTGGTTTCAAAGTTATCTGCTCTAAGTTCTATGTTAGAAGCAAATAAAGCCCTTTATGTCCCTCGGTAAAGGACTGCACAAGTTATTTATAACTGTTAGAAGTTGATTGGTGTTCTCAAATCAGCTCACTCTACTTCAAGCCTTGAGTGACTAAATCTTTGAATAATTTTCATTACGAAACAAAACTTACTAATGTTTTAAAGTGAAGTATATAAATGTTAATTTGAACATAAATAGATATGCAACTTATAAACAATACATGCTTGCTTTTACCTATCCCTTGGCACTCACACATTAGCAGAGCCCATTGTCAGATTTGTATCATAGCTGCCTTGATTCCAGTTTTGGTTTGCCTCTATCCTCATTTGGTTCTCTGCCATGCACAAGCACAATGGTCACAGGTTCAGTTCCAGTGATGGCCCTCACTGTTTGCTGACAGGCTAGAAATTTCATGTGATGGAGGTGATTTGCTGATTTGGGAAATATCTGTTTCTGATACTGAAATTGTTCCAATCACTATCTTCAACTTATAACCATAATTCTATGTCTGGCTATAACTTTGGCTATTTATTAATTTTCAAGTTTACACGACCCTGCAACAGAGTCAATACCTGTTATAAAATGCCTGCTTCAAAATTTCCAAGATAGAAGGAAACTTTATGACTTTGGGATATCTCCAATGGACACAAAAAGCAATAATTATAAAAGAAAAAAAATTACTGAACTAGGCTTCCTCAAAATTGAAAATTCTTCAAAATGAGTTCTAAATGAAGAGGATAGAAATGCAAGGCTACTGACTGGAAAAAATATTCACAAAACACACATCTGACAAAGTATTTATACTCACAGTATATAAATAATTCTTACAACTCAATAATAAAACAAACAACCCAATTTAAAATGAACAAAAAATTTAGACAGACACTTTCCAAAAGATGTACAAATGGCCAGTAAGCATGTGAAAACATTTTCAACATCATTAGACATCCAGGAGATGCAAAGTAAAACCACAATGAGAAGCCACTCCATCCCCACTAGGACAGCTAAAAAGAAAAAAAATCAACAATACCAAGTTCTGCAATCAACGGGGAGCAAGTGAAACTCACACATATTACTGATGGGAATGCAAAATGGTGCCTCTTTGGAAGAGTTTGATAGTTCATTACAAGGTTAAATATATACCTACAACTCAGCGATCCCACCCTCAGGTAATTACCCAGGAGAAATGAAGACATATGCCCATTCAAACAATTGTACTTGAATATTCATAGCTGTTTTATTCATACTAGCCAAAAACTGTGAGGAAAAAATATAACCAACTCTTGGCCCCTTGTTAAGCCCAGGGTCTATATACAGACATATAAGTTCTCACATTTTAAAAAGTGCATTCTCTTTTCCTTTTTCCATTTCTCTTGTCTATTACGACCCACAGAAGGGCAGAAACCCTTGATGGGACTGGTCACACCACAGCTGCCTCAGACAGACACTGGTTATACTAGGGAGGCTATGCAGAATTGTCTCCTCGCTGGTTTTTCTTGTTTACAGGGGAAAGCCTAACTAGGGATACATCTCTTCAGCTCAGTATGACATCCCAGTTAAATATAAACACTTCCTAAAATACGCTGCCATGATAGAACATGCAAAATACAGAGACACTGAATCTCCTCTTTTTCCTGAAATCTTAGTTCTTGAAAAGCAAAGACTTTCTACGTAGAAATTGAGTTGCCTGTGGTGATTACAAATGACCTGCGTCTTTCAGGAAGTATTTTACTGAACATTTATTATGAGCCAGATATTGTTTTAGATCCTGGAGAAGAAGCAAGGGTGAACAAAATAAGACTCTGACGTTACGAAATGTATAACCAAGCAGGGAAGACAGACAAACAGAGAAGCGGTTACCATATAGGGTGTGATACCTGCCACCACAGGGGTATATGCAATGGCTATGGAAAAACCTAAAAAAGGCACCTAATCAGATGCAGTGTCTCAGGCAAGGAGTCTAAAAAGTGATAGCAGATGAGAAATAATCACAACCACTAATATTTATTGAGTGTTTACTAGACCCAGGCATCATTCTAAGTCCCACTCATTTAATCATCATAATAACCCTCAAAAGTAGACATCTTACTAACGTCATCACCATCAAGGTCCTGGAAGTTAAAGACTAGGAAATGGGGAGCCAGGATTCCAACCGAAGCAGCCTCCCCTTAGAGCCTCTGCTCTTACCTATAACACACGGAACGTTCCTGAATAGGAGAAAAGAGAATCACACAAGCAGAAATCCAAAGAGTGGAGAGAAAGCATATTCCACTCAAGAATTTGAAATTAGAAATCCCATAAAGTTCATTGATGAGCACAAATGTACCAGGGAGGAGGAGAGAAGAGATTGGAGAAGCAGTCGGGGGTCACATCATGCAGAGCCATGGGAGCCTCCCTAAGGAGACTGGACTTTACCTGTGTGGGAGCCCATGATTGGGTTAGCAAATTGTAACAGATCCCAGCCACTTATCTCCTTAAAGAAGATGCACTTAGTAACTGCCTTGAGGTTTTAACAATGACCCAGGCCCCCGGCTATAAACGCTGGGCGTGCCCGCTGTTAGTCTTCTATCCCCAAAACAGCCTTGGGCTGGAATGGTAAGAAGCTGCATGACTCAGAGGTGAGAAAGCTGGTTAGCCAATGACGGGTAAGATCCCCTGTGGGGGCAACCTAAGACAGGCACAGCCGCCTGAGTCCAAGAAAATCTTGTCAAGCAGCTGGTTCTCATACGTTCCACCCTGATAAGCTGAAAGGCTCAACATGATTATGACTCAAAAAAAGGGTCTTCTGACCTTGAGCCAAACACCAACAATAAACAAAGCCTTTGTACTCATTGTGATCCCACCCTGTCCTTCCCTAAATTCCTGCTTCAACTGTACTCAATAAATATGAGAGATTTGAGAGGCTCGTGGAGTTGGCTCCCGACTCCCTCTCGCTCTCTTGACTTTTCCCCCAGAGTCTTGAGTAATTCATTCCGTCTCAGTGGGACCTCTGCCGGCCAGAACCCACAACTGGTGACGAACCCACAACCTGTTCTAGATTTTGGTTTTCCTGGTCCCATTTAATTTCAATACCATGAGAGGAATGATCTGCTGCATATTTCAAATAGATTGATTGAGGAGCCATTAAAGAGTTTCAACAGGGAAATGATAAGGCCAGATTCACACTATAGAAAATCACTGTTAAGGATGATTTGAAAAATGGACTGAAGGGAAGCAAGACCTGAAGCAGGAAGATCCATCAGGACGTCTTTGCATGAATCCAAGGGAAAAATAACAGTAGCCTGAATAAAGAGTGATGGTGATGGGGGGGACAGAAAAAAGAGATGTTGAAGGGGGAGACCTGATAGAATCCAGTGGTCAGTTGGCTGTGGTCACTGAGAGAAAAGGCAGAATGGGGATCAGTCTGCTTTATCTCTGTCCACAGGATGAAGGAGAGAGAACTTGAACTGGGCAGAGTGGAGGGACTGACGCTCACACTCTCGCTGATCCTGAGTGGCCCTATGAGAGTCAAGTAGTAGGTCCAACAGATATTCAGATCCAAATATTAGGGGTGAGAGCTGGACTGGAGATATTGATTTGGGAATTACTAGTCTGTATGTGGTAACCCCAGTTGTGGGTGAAGAGACCCAAAGAGAGTGGGGGTGGTGAGAGGAGAGGAGGACTTAATGCAGGAGAAGGCAGCACCATCATTTAAGGGCCATGGAGAGACAGGCAAGTTCATGGAACAAGCTGAGACGTCACTGCCAGAAGGGCAGCTGGAAGTCACAACGTGTGTTGTCACAGAAGCCCGGGGAAGAAAGTCCAGGAGAAAGATCTGTGAGACTTTTTTGTGGGAACCATCACAACAGGGTACCATTTTCTTCTATTCCAGAAAAGAAACTTTCTCATCTGCATAATTCACAGGATTCCATAGGTCTAAAATATTTTATTAAGATATTTCATGAATTACATTTTTGGGGCAACTCAAGAGAATATTTGCCTCTAGGAAGATACTCTGTTTCCTTAATGTGTGATACCTTAAAATTTTGTTAAGAGAGCTTTAACTCTTTCCTGTTGTCACTGACATTCATTCAGTAAACTGAAAAGATCATAAATCAGTGCTAGACTCTATTTTCATGGCCCCATTTAATTTCAAAAACAAGAGAGAAATAAATCATCTGTTGCATATTTCAAATAGATTGATTATGTTATCCATGAGACTAAAATATATTAATAATGTTTTATATAGATTTTAGACTTTTTCATTCTATTATCAATGTTATTTTATCTGCTTCAGTCCCAAAGGATGACTGATTAGGTTTAGTTATGTAAATTGAATTTCTGATGCTTTCAAATCTTTTTAAAAAATGGAATTACTGTAATAGCTGGACGGAGAAGAATCTGGTTGACAATTCTGCCATTAAGTTACTGAACATTACGACAGTCTGTTGAGGTGTATTCTACACTAAAAATAGAACTATCAAACTGCATCAATTATACACACCCATTCTCAACTGCCACTGAAGAACCCTGATGATTGTTTCATGGAGAAGGAAGAGAGATGATAAATACCTCTTCTTTTAATTACTGGAAAGTATTTTTCACCATGTGAAAAGATAGGTAATGTTTGTATTTTGTCAATTACAGGCCATAAAAATCATCGTGCTCAGGTAAAAGTAAATCCAGAGAGCCCAGTATAAACTTATAAACCTGTCAAAATACGTTTAAGACTTGGAAACAGATAGGAGACAAGCATTTTCAATACTTAATGACGATTTGCTGGAACATTCTGAGCAGCCCTATGTGAATCAGGAAGGCATGTGGGAAACAGGAAAGCTGAGAGATGTGGCTGAGCTCTCTTCTTTTACGTGCAATCCAATTCATTTTCCCCTGTCAAAGTTATATGTTTAGCCATCCTTTTTAACAATATCCAATCAGTTGTAATGAACAGGAAATTTAATTCCAAACATCTAAGTGGGAAACACTTAGGATGGACTAGAAATATAACTTAGAGAAACGACAGGGATGTCATGAAACAGATAAATTGCGTGAGATAAAGGAGAAATTCTATAGGAAGGCAGAATATTATTTGATCATGTTATAAGGGACAACTGTATATGCTATAAAATTAAACCTTTTAGCTGAGTGTTTAAATTCAAGAAGCTTTCTGTAATAAAACCACAACACATTTCCCCTTTAGTCCTCTGCCTCCTGATCTTCCTTCACTCCGACTTTTCATTCAAACTTATGTCTTCTTTTAGCCCTAATCTTCCTGTGACAGCAGCTTGTAAATTTCAAGCTCTCTCCATTCATATTTGCCACCCACCCCACCATCAACGCCTCTCTCACTGATCCTCGGGTTTCCATATCTGACCTGGCGTAACCTTGAGCAGTCTTCCATGATTGACAGCACTTGCATTCATAGTATTGCTTCTTAGAGACAGGAAAAGACCAGAAGATTTGCAGTGGCAACTGCCAAGGAATTTTATGTAAAGAATTGTGGGTTATAGGAGCTTTTCTGACTTGTACAGGAACCAAAATTCGGGTCATTCCTAATACCGATAAGCCACATAGCATTCTGTGACCTTTCTGGAATGGGGTTTTTTATTTCTTTTTCCTGCCTCTTCCAGTCTGACCATTACTGTGTGATGTGGTGGCTGGTGGGTGGTAAGAAGGAGGTTGTAGAGGTATGGGCAGCCTTAATCCCACTCCCTTACTCCTCCCTGCTACCCAGACTTTCTGTTTACTGTCCTATCCTTTCCCCTTCATCTTTCCAAATCCTTCTTTTGTCCTAGTTTTCTTGTACGGTTTCCCAGCCGTAACCACATGCTGAAAGTCAAGGGACAAGGTCAGAGCAAGAGGATGCTGTTAGAGCTGGTGAGGACACTCCTCTGATTCCTATACACACAGCCACACAAACCTGAATTTGTAAAGCTTAAATCACAATTTCATACAGAAAAATGTTTTACTTCTTTCTGGCATTTCAACCAGAACAAAAAGCACTGAAATACAACCTTTTTCAAACTCAAGCTGTTATCATTAACATTACCAACAATATTAGCTCAGCTTTAAATAGGAATAAACATTGCAACCAGCCCCATGTGTTTTCAAATACCCCGCTGACAGAATACTGCTGGCCTTTTTGGTAAGGCAAAGAGCAGAGCCTACATCTGGGTAGGCACAAACATTTTAGGTTATTCTCTTTTAAAATAAACATGTGACTGACAGCTCTAATTCTGACTGCATACATGCCTTAAACTCTACTTTAACGGCTGACATAAATTTTTAGACTGTTTGACTAGACTCAGGCTCCCATCATTTCTTGTGTTTTTCCTTTTGATCCAACGGATCTTTTAGAGTCTACAAAAGATATCCTTCTCTGTGTAAAAATCAGGAATACCAACAATCTCATCCTTAGACTGAAAGAATGGCTCCAGCAAGTGATTAATGGAACTCTGTGCTAGGAACCGGGTTCTCCAAGGGGTGCTATTTTGTATTAACAAGCAAAATGCCAAAGTGAGAGGTAAAACTGTATTTTCTCAGCACGAAAATATATTTCCCATTACGATAAAGAAAAACAAAATCTCTTTTATTTCTGTACGCTTTTTAAGATTTTTCTCTTCAGCTTCTAAGTGCTGTTCATCAGGTATTTGTTGTTTCACCTTCCAAGTTAAAAAAAGAAAAGAGAAAGAACAAAATACGTATCAAGACAGAAGGCAGGTGTCATGGGAGGAGCGGACAAAATTGAGAACTCTTTCTGAAGGCATTTTACACAATGCTTTCATGAGTTAAATCACTGTTGCTACTCCTGGAAAATAATTCTTTTAAATGCACGAAGAGTTCAGATTTCTATGCTGATATACTGTTTACTCTGACCTTTCCATATTTGCATATCTAAATTTTACCTCTCATTACAGACTGCCACAGAATTACATTCTATTATTCTATTTCTGGAATGGTAAACAACTATTCCATTTCTGATTAGATCATCTTCATTTTAACCAAAGTCTTCTTGGAGGGATATGAAATCAGCTCACTTGATTTCAAAATTTTCTCTCATTGTCTTTTTCCCTTCTCAGCATCACAGGAGGATCCTCCGTTTTGTCCCTCTCACTGGCAAAGCACTCGTGTGGCTTGGAATGAGGAGCCTGTGTGGTTGCCAGGGTGACCCCAAGGACCAGTTACTGCACATATGGTTCTGCAAATGGAGGTTTCTCAGTCAGACCCAATGTCAGGAAAGAAGATTTGCAAACTTGCCCAGGGCAAAGCTGGTGTAAAGTTGCAGATAAATGTTCAGAATTAACCACCTCCTGTTACTCCTAAGGTACAAAAATAACTCCATGGAAAGAATTTTCAATTTTTTTTAATAATCTCGCCCAGTGATCTTTCTCTTCTTAAAGAAGAAAAAACATACTCATAGTTATAAGAGGAAGAACACTCGTTGCTTTGAGGGGCATTCACAACAGTTGATTAATACATGCAGGAAACTATGTAGATGTTTAACTGCAATAAGGTTTAAAAGTTCCTTTTTTAATCACTGAAAGATCAGAGTCAGCAACAAGTCAGCCTGGAGCTCAAAAGTTGCCACTTCACATCAGCAGGTCCAAGACCGACTCAAAAATCTTCTATTAATATTTAGACTGTTTCTACAACTTCAAGTCTCCACAGATGCCATATTTTTCAGCCTCCACTGAAACACTCATTGGCTGGAAACACCAGGGCAAAAAAGAGGTGAGATTACCACTGTGCCGTGGGCAATCTGTGTCCCATGTTCCCTTTGAAGAACTACATTTTGCTTTGTGCTTTTTCTGGAATTTTGTACAAGTTTGTTATGATCCTATATTTCACTAAAGCATAAACAAAAAAAAGATATTTACCAGTTAGGATATATTGGATGTTGTTCATTTTTTATATTTGACAAGTAGTATTTCAATCTAAGCTGAATGGTTCTTTCAAGATTATATGGATTAGAGTTATTTTGGTGAAACATAGGTATGTAAAGCTTCTGTTTAAGAACACTTGAAACAGTCTAATCACATCACTGCATGGTTTTTTAACTCAACAAAAGGTTACTTAACATGTCAAGATTTAAAAAACAATCTGTTCAATTTTATGTTATTTTTAATTTTTTATTTTAATTGTATATGTTCAATAAGAATTTTATATTAAATATAAATTGATTATCAGAAATGTTTTTTCAAGCTGTTGATAGTCATCATTTCTAGTTTGACAGCTGGGCTTAAGATTAAATAAAAGAAATACTTCAATTTACCAAGTACGGTCAGGAGTAATAATTTGCTTAGTGAATATATATTTCAAGGTCAACTTCAACTTCATTCATCACAACCACAAAATCACGAAGACAGTTCAGAGTGTTTAGAGAAAGATTACTATCTGGAACTCCCTGATCATAATATCTGAACCTCAGAATAGTTGATTCCAAGCCCTAAAGCAACCTCAAGAAATCCAATGTTGCTAGTGTTATATAAGAATTCTCTTATTGACATTCTGTCACATTGTGTTTGGAAAAAAACTAGAACAGAAAAAAAAAATAGCAAAAAGTAGAATGAAAATCATTTGACAGATGTTTCTAGTTTCAGTCTGGACAGTTGGCATTAGAGATAAACATTCATAATCTATCTCATCTTGTTTGACAAATACCAAGATATGTTGCTTTAAACACCAAATTCTAGTATTTAGGAATTTTCAGAAGTGTGACTAATCTTTCAGTTCACATCAGACTAGAAACACATTTGTTCATTCTGTCCTTTTCATAGGCAAGATACTGATAGATATCAGATTCACTATCAGTTTATCCCCGCTTAAGATTGGTCCTGTCCTTCTCTCCTTTGCAATACGCTTTCCCATAGACTGTATCCTCTATCTCTCCCTAAGTGTCTTCGTTTGTAGAAACTACCATCACTTCCCCTCCATGTTTAGATGTTTAGTGTGGAAACACCTCCCTAAAATGTCCAGATCCTGAATCCATGCACATCAATGAGATGAGTTACTTACAATATAAGTGCCTGTCAAATTTCCCTTCCAGGATCCAAGATTTCAATGTTACACTTACGTTTTAATACATATCTGTATTTCAAGTGATTGAAATCCAGAGACGCTAGGTACATTTGGTTATGTTTCCCATCCAAGCTGATCACATTTTAATGTTCCTTCTGAATATGTCTAACGTTTTTAAATCCATATCTGGGTAGTAACCCCTTAAGAGCCTATTTCCAGTGCTACTTGATTCCTTCCATATTCATTAGGACTAGACAGAGCAAAGAAAAAATGGACACAATGCCATAATGCCAGGGTCTAAGTATTTTCATTATCAATGACAATTATATCTTATAGGGTTTTCTAGGAGGAAGCACTAATAAATGAAAGATTAGGCTCTTTGGAGAACATAAAAATAGTATATACATATTCATCAGCATAAAATATAATTATTTTGCATAAATCTCAAACACTGGCTTGTAAAGGTCATTTTCAAAAGTAATTATTAGTGTTTCTATAAGAATAACAGCTAATTCTCTCACTAATTCAGTGTTCAGACCTATTGATTTAGAGTTTTAAATTTTTTTTTTAATTATTTTCTTATTCACTCATAGGAAATGGCTACTCTTGTTACATCTCCAGTACATTCCGTTGACTAAATTCCCGTTATTTTGTTGCTGCTGCTGCTGCTGCTGCTGCTGCTGCTGTTGTTGTTGTTGTTGTTGTTGTTGTTGTTGTTGTTGTTGTTGTTGTTGTTGTTAGAGAGAAAGTTTTTCAAGGAGTTATTTAGTTCATTTCTTCTCCTTCATTTACCAGTGGAGTTGTTTTTCTCTACAGCATCTCTTAAACTGATACACTGACCTTGCCCTTGCATGGATCTCTTTTCCCCCAGCTCTTTTTCTGGAAACCCTTCACTTGCCATGCTTTTATCTGTATGTCTTAGACAAACAGATATTTAAAATTTTATCCTTTACAATTCTAGTACACTTTTCCCTTGGATGTAGTTATTTACGCTTCCTTTTAGGAGAACAGATTGACTATTCTATTTTTATAGTGTGCAAAAGGCGGGCCATAGATGGGCTTCAAGAGGCCCAGAAGCCATCGGAGGGTTTGTGTAAAACCTGTATGTGTCCACTGGTGAAGAAAATCTATTCATTTAAAAAATTCTCAGAGGATTCTGGGCGACAAAGAACATAAATGGCTAGTGTGCACACAAGTTCCCCGCGTACACCGGCCCGCCCAGCTCCCCCAGCCCCAGCTGTCCTGCTCTCTCCAGGGAGCAGCTACATTTCCCTCAACGAAGAACTGGGAAAACTGACCCCAAGATAACCTTCTTTCATACAAATGTCGCTATTTGACAAGTTACTAGTTCCCAGGTGTATCTAATTTCCCCAGTTCCTACAGGAACAGAGGATTTTCACGAACCGCAAGTCCCACTTTTGCAGTCAGAGCAGGGGAGGTAAGTTTTAGAATTCCAAATTAGAACTTAAATGAGTTTTTCTCATTCTAAAAATTACAGAGAGAAAGTTATATGGAGTCGTTTTTATGCTGTGAGGGGCCTAAGAATCTACCCCATAGTTATTTCCAAGGAAAATGCACTACAAGTTCCAACCTGATTTCCACTTGGGTCCTGCCTATGTAGGTCATTCTAAGAAAAGGCAAGGAAACATTTTCCTTCGTTACTTCTTAGCTTTTCCTCTTAAAGATAATCATTCAGTTATTCCAGCTCTATAACTCGAGGCCAAGTCTTTCTTCTGCTTTCCAGACTCCTATATTCAACTCCAAAGTCTTTCTCCTTCTGGCGGCCCACAGGCACCTCTTCCCCCAACCACCCGCCCCATCTCCCTGCCTAGCCCCACTCCACAAGGATAAGGACTCTCTCATTCACATTTGCCTTCCTCTCTAGCTTGTGCCTGGTCCAGAAGAGAGTTCTAGCCAAGACTATTGATGGATGAATAAATGTTAAAACCAGTTTTTTATTTAGCCATTATTTATTATTAGGTATTACTTTGAAGTATGTAACCTGAATTGATAATACAGTAAGACACAAATACAGGGTCAGGTCACTCTGTTGGGTTTTTTTCTGTTGATGAATTTTAGGACTTCACAATTTTTACTAAATCTATACATAATGAACAGAAAATATGAATAGGACTATGCATTTCTTAGCTTGGTTCTACTGTGTATACTCAGATGTTAAAAGTGGACCATTTCTCTCCTTGTCTCTGGTCCGGATCAGGGAGCAGAGATCACAGACATTCCTGGTTGCCAGACTGGAGTACAGTACTATTTATGTGTGTAAACAGTGTGCATCTTGACTTGCAAAAAGAAGTGGCTAAAGCCAATTTTGTGACGCTTATCCCACCCACTAAGGGAATAAAAAGTTTGAGAGTTAAAAGGCCATTCAAGAAAACATCTTGAGAAAGGTGTAGGAGTGCAGTGGCATTCCCCCCCCCCCACTGCCTGGGGGGGAGGGAAGGAGACTGCTTTCCCCTCACCTCCAGCTCGGTGGGAGGAACTTGGCAAGTCTCCCCTAGAGCTTAGGACCCCAGTGCACTGGTAACTGAATCACACACACACACAAAGTCCACATGGGAGAAATTGGCTGAAGTGGCTGATGGCAGCTGAGAAAGAAAACTTTATCGGAAGTAAACTGTGATAACAAACAAGGGAGGAGAGGCACTGATAAGTGTTTTACAGGAACCAGATGCTGGCCATGAAGGAGAGAACTAGCCTGGAACCATTTTAAATTTTGCCCAAGAGGATTTCCTGAAAGGGTGTTGTGCCTCTCCCAGGAGTGAAAGTGATGGCTTACCACCGGCCCTGAGGCTGAGGGAGACACTGAAAATAGTCAGAAAACAGAAGCCTCGTGGCCCAAGTCACAGGAAGCTGACTCAGGAGTGCCCACAGGGATGAGTTTCAAAGAAACCCACAGAAGTGCCCCTTCAAGACTCAGCCTTCAACAACCACTAAGACCAGAGAACCCCAATGCCAGGCAAAGGCATTTCCTGGCTACTCCCTCTCTTCCATTCCCCTCACAAGCCTGGAGGAACCAGAGACAGCCAAGTGGGGTGGGTAAAGAGAGAATAAATAAACCATAAGAGCATAGAGTTGTTCTCCATACCTGCCTGCCCCTGCGACTTCCAGCCTGAACAGGCCCAAGCTGGAAGAAGGCAGAAGCTTCAACTTGAAAGAAAGTGTAAAATTTTGCTATCACATGAGATTTGAAAAGAGAATGGGTTTTATGACTAAAGGGACTCGAAAGCTTTGGATTTTCCGGGAGAAACTGGCAAAGTCATGGGACCTGCCTCCTATTTCATCCAAAGAGCAGAAAAGATCTACTCAGAGCAGGTTTGAATCAGCAGAGGGACAGGGGAGCACTTTACAGTTTCACCATGCATCATATGGACTCCTGTCATTTCCACAAATAATTACCATCGTAATCCAAAAGTATTCTTTGAAGTTCAAAATGATAATGTCAGTCATTTGGTAATGCTTAGATGCTTGAGATGTTTCCTCTGAAAACTGGTGGTTCACTCACATTATCCAAGGTGGCACTTCTAAACCCCACATCTTACAGTTACAGACACAATTGATGACAATATTTCCATACTTATCCACAAGTATCTTTTTCTTAACTTTAAAAAAATTTTTTGCAGCAATAAATTTCCCCCCCAAAATTTTTTACTGTAACATTTTAACATGTGACTATTGAAAAAGTCTTTTTTTTTAATTTAATAGACTGCATTAAATTTACCAATGGGCACAGGAAAAAAACTCTATTCTAAATTATCTTCCACAAGCAGATCTATAACTCATTAGGATGAAATAGATTCTCAACATATTGTAGATAAACAATTAATAAGCATTTTTAGATAACAGTGATGGTTGGTTTATAAATCATTATCTGGTACATACTGGTAACATAAAGAGCCCTGAAGATGTAATTCAAAAAAGCCAGAGGCTTGTTTTCTTATGACTAAACTTAGTCTCACTGTCCACCTAGTTGGTCACATCTTTTTCAGGTGGAAAAGGAAGCAGCCAGATGTAAAATCTGAGAAATTTTCCAAAATCATCCTAAAAAGAATAAGGTGCTAAATACAAAGGGTTCTTCCATTTACAACACTGTTTCCAAATAACATTCCTGGTATCAAATATATCTACGTGACATAAGCCAGGTAGACAGATGAAAAAGGAAAAACTCTTCATTCATTCAATCAATGGATTGCCCTTCCAATCACACAACACTGATTTTTTGCTATTCCCCATACTCTGCCACGTCCGCTTGTTGGTTCTGATGGAGCCTTTGTTTTTGCTCATGTATGGATCTTCAGAATCGCTCCCATTTCTTTAAGGCTCTGAGAAGACTTAAATTTCTACAGATGAGGTGATGAAGAATATACGCCAAGTTAAGAAACCAATCAAGAAATGAGTGGGAAACAGACTCAGCGGGAATACAACCTATAATGCTGTCCACTAAGAGCTTGGGGAGGGGTGTGGGGACTGCCGAAATACTTACTCGAATGTTCCTTTGGCTACATCTTCTCAGGCTACTGCCACAGGTCAGCCTTCTCAAAAAGGTGCTCAAAGACCTCAGCTCAGGACAACCATCTCTCATCTACACTCCTTCTAGGTTTACCACTGGTGCCACCCAGAAGCTTTGGCCTTACACTGACATCTCCTGCGCTCCCCTGGAAACATCTAAAGGCTTCTCAGCAGTGACACAATCCGTGAGATTACACCTTCCAATAAGCCATTAGCGGTCATCTTTTGTGTTCTAAAAAATATACGTAAAGAGACTATAAAATAAGAATACTTGCCTTGGTCAAAATTTTTTATTATCTAACAGTTTTTTGCTAATATTTAATGTCTGTTTTAATCACTAAATGGAAGGTAATTTTAGCTTTTGATGGAGTTCATTTCATGTATAAATGTGTGTCCTGAAGATCTCAAGACAGCAACATCATGTTTTATCGATGTCATTTATATTTTTAATCATTAATAATTATTTTTCCAAGCTGACTTAGTATCCCTGAACTTGACTAAATGAGGACGTTGGCTGGAGGTTCTTCTGAAGCAATCAGAATCAAATCAAGATTGCATTTGCTAGAGCTGATGTCACTTCATACTTTTGGATTTATGTGCATGAGGACTGAACTGGACACTTCTGCTTTTTTTATGTTGTTTTGAGTTGTTCTTTAAATTGCAGAATTAAATGCTCAAAGATGAAATCTTTTGAGTTACAATGTCCCTGAATCAAACACTGTAAAGATGAAGTAGCTTCGCTGTTATGTCTGTCAAAGCCTTCTAGCTACACTTCACATTTGGTGCCTTTATATTTGTTCTTCTATTTCTATTTTGTTAAATAAAATGTTGGAACATATACCAAGAAACACAGATTGTCCATAGCAGCATGAGACTTGGGCTGTGGTTGGAAATAATTTAAATTAAACATTACATGAACACTGAAGAAGTTTCCAACTTCCCAATTTAACTTGTGTATAAATTATACCCCCAAAAAATGTAATACAGGAGTATTATATAAAGGCATCTAGGAATCTAAATATATAATAGATGCATAGTTTACACTTTTATATAAATTATATTTAAAAAATAAAAATGCAATATAAGCTCATTTTTAACAAAAGATTACTAAATCCCACCAGAATAAAATACTAAACATAGAAAAGTCTCTAGAACATCAATCTTGCTTGAAAAAATTCTCTTACCTAAAATATAAATTATGCTTAAAGAGGTTTCTTACCCAAAACATATATTCTATGATCAGATAAAGGGCATTCAATGGGAAGGATGTAAATAATCATGCCAATGCTCTTCCAACTGGGCAACAAGAAGTATTCATTTTATTCCACAATTCTCCAAAATGCTGTGTTGCTTATCAAGTTTTAAAATAACTGCTTCCGTGTCCACGTTTTGGCAGCCACAAACTATGGCGTGACTAGGACTTTGCTCGTGTTCCTTTGAATTTTGAGGCTGTGTCTAAATGCAGCCTCCGAATTGGACTGCTGCATGCAGACTCTAGCCAAATTGGTTGCAGAGATCTTCATCAAATGTTAAGATATCAAAAAGATCCAATTATTAAAGACATTTTAAACCTATAGACACAGACACAGTCTAGGCCAAGTCCCAACATATGCCACAGAATGACAGAAGACACTTGGAGAAGGATGTAACTCTTAAGAGTTGCTAACAGATGACCCTGACTGGAAAGTGGTAGGAAGCAGATTTTCTAAAACCCAGCCCTGGCCTAATCACATACTGGGTTATCAGAGAAGTTTCCTAAAGAAAATTATCTCCAGGTCAATTATGACCTACACTACAGGAGCAAGATACCAAAAAGGAAAACAGTAGATACAACAATAGGAAAATGTAATGAGTAATATTGTTTCTATCATAAATGTGAAGACTTAGACTAAATGAACTAATTTCTGGAAAACAATAACGAAAACATACTTAAGGTATTAACCTGAGTAGTACCATAACCATAAAGGACACTGAAGTAGAGTTTAAAAATCTTCCCACAAATTAAAAAAAAAAGAGGGGGGCCCAGACAATTTTACAGGCAATTTCTACAAAACTTTCAGGGAACAAATAATTCCAATCTTACACAAATAATTCCAGAGTATAGAAAAAGCAGGGAAGGAAGGACAACTCATTTTATGTGATTTTATAAAAACTTGTTACTAAAACTAAACAAGGACAATAAGAGAAAGGAAGATTACAGGCCAATCTCATTTATGTATATAGATTCAAAAGTTCCAAATAAAATATTAGTCAACTTAATTAATCACTGTATACAAAATACACTATCATCAAGTTAGTTTCTATCAAGAATAAACCTAAGTTGAGACTTGTGATTTCAGCTCCAAGATATGAGACCCTCCATCCTTACAACAAGAGCAAGCTGAACAAACTGAAAATCAAAAAAAAAAAAATTTTATCTATCAGATAACTAAAGTTGGAGAAAAATTACCCCCCCCCCCCAAAATGTGGAGAGAGGCACATCCAGAAAGAAACAGCAGAAATGGATGGAGCCAGAAACTGATAGGAAAAAATAAGTAGTAATTTTGAAAATTGCTGAAGACTAAGTGTGGACTAATATGAAAGTAAGAAACTCCTGGGGCCACAGTTTTAGAATGGTCCCTGAAGATCTTCAACGGCTTTCTCTCCTCCAGGAACTCCAACAGGTTCTCACTTGAGGATCTGAGAACTGAAGAAAGAGTCCCTTGTAGCTCTGGCAAGGAGACAGGAAGAATAGTCCTTGTGAAATATGCCAGAGACATCTCCATCTCAGAGGCTAGCTCTCTAAGGCAAATGACTTTGCCTTAGCACAAATTTGAAACCTTATCCTATGGGTTAGGAATGTCTCCCCATTCCTGCCACCTCCAGCCTTCTGTCTCACTCAAGGGAAAAAACAAAAACCATAGTGAACCAGGGACAGAGCTTCAAGGAAACAAATATGAAGTGCTACAGGTGAGGAAGAGAGTAGAGGACAGGGAAAGAATAGCAAATCCCTGTAGGAGGGACAGAAAGAGTTGTGAAGGCCACTAAACACAGGCTCACGGAAGACTGAGAGTCCATCAGGTTCAGAGTACTACCCCTCTCCACCCCTACTATCATACCCACAGGGCTTCACTATAATAATGATGGATTATAGCTTAAAAAAAGCTGTAAGACACAGGCTGTCTCTGAGGAGCAGTATATAGGCAAGCCCCAAAGCAAAAACAAGAGACTAAGCAAGGATGCTAGAGGAATTTGAAGCTTTTGGGACCACAGCTACAACAAACATTAAACACAGGCCAACTTCCAGCAAGATTATTATAAATCCTCACACTAAAGACTTACTAAATTAGTTGCTATTACCTGATACAATCTGTCCTGCTTATAGAAAAAAAATTACAAGGATGCCAAAAGGAAAAAAAAAAGAAAAATCCACAATCTGAAGAGATAAAGCAATCATCAGAAGCAAATTCAGATATGACACAGCTGTTGGAATTATCAAACGGGGAATTTTAAATAACTAAGATTTCTATGTTAAAGATTTTTATGAAAAAAGTAAACAAGATGGAAATTCAAATGGATAATGTAAGTAAAGAGATGGAAACATTTAAAAAGGATAAAAAGGAAATGCTCTACATTACAAATGCTATACGTACATACAGTAAAAGAAATGACGAATGCCTTTGATGAGTTCATCGGGAGACTTGACATGGATGAGGAAAGAATTAGCAAACTTGAGGAAAACAGGTCAATAGGAAGTTCTCAAACTGAAATACAAAGAGAAAACCGAATGAAAAAACAGAGCAGACTATCCAAGAACAGTGGGGCAACTTCAAAATGTGTAACAAACACTTAGAAGTTAAAGAGACTGAAGAAGAAATGTTTGAACTAATAATAGCCAACAACTTTCCATATTAATGACAGACAGACACCAAACCACAGATCCAAGAAGCTCAAAGAACACCAAGCAAGTTTATCCTTTTAATAGCAAAACAAAAGACAAAAACAAAAACAAACCAAAAAAAAGCCATCTAGACATATTATCTTCAAATTACAGAAAACCAAGGACAAAGAAAATCTTAACAGAAGCCAGAGGATTCCCACTATGACTACTTCTACTTAACAGTGTGTCAAAGGTCTTGGAAAAAAATAAATAAAAAGGATTTTAAAGGAGGAAAGAGATCTATCATGATTCACAAATAATATAATGTTTGTAGAAAACTCAAACTTAATTATAAATTGAGGTTTGCAAAATCCTTATGGAGAAATTTCTTAAACTTGATTGGAAAACATCAAAGAAGACCTAAAAGAGTTGAGAGACATGCCATGTTCATAGACAGAATTACTAAACAGTATAAAGATGTCATTTCTCCTCAAATTGATCTATAGACGGAAGGCAATTCTAATCAAACTCCTAAAGGTTTTCAGTGAAACTCAGATGCCGAATCTAAACTTTGTATGGAAGATCAAGGATTGAGAAAGAATAGCTAAGTCTCTCTTTGACAAAGAATAATGTGAGTAAACTGTTCTGTCTGACATCAAGAAAAAATGTTTTAAAAAAAGTATCTAAGTTATAAAAAAAAAAAAGAAATACTATAGAATTATATTAACAGTGTAGAACTGGTACATAATAAAGAAAAATAAAGGAATGGAATGTAGAATCTAGAGGCAGACACACACCTACATATAAACTTGTGTAATGAAGCTATAGCATTGCAGATCAGCGAGGAAACATTTTAATGAATGTTATCCATATAGGGAGAAAATGAAGTTGAACCTCTATATCACAAATACACAGAAATGAATTCCAAGTAGATTAAAGACTGAAAAGAGAAAGACAAAATGATAAAACTTTTGAAAGATAATCAAGTCGTAGAGAAGACAGACATGGAAATAAGTACTTTGAATGCCATGTATTAATTAAGTCCAATGATTACATAAAGGGGGAGAGCTCCCTAGGGGTGATGGGGGTGTGAGAGCATTTATTCCAAGCAGAGGAAATCCTGAGTGCTAAGGCCCATGGATATATATTAGCTGGTACCTTCAGGGACTTGTAAGCCATACCACATGGATGGACGGCTCCCTCAACATACAGGGGTGGGAGGAATGGAAGCCAAGCTGGAAAAATAGATGGAGGTCAAATCCTAAAGGGGCTTCTTTACTCTGTAAAGGAATGTAAACAAAGTCATGCAGGCAATGAGAAGCCACTGAGGGATTAGAAATAGGAGTAATGTGATGTCGTCTGTATTTCAGAAAGATCTGTCTGACATCCAGGTGGATGGCAGAATGGAAGGGGGTTAGACTGAAACTGGGGGACAAGCAGACAAGGCAAGGAATGTAGGCACGACCAAGGGTGGCTTGAGTGAAGACAGCAGCAAAGGAGCTGAAGTAGAGGAGAGGGAGTGAAACAGGAGATCGGGAGGAGTTGGGATCCACAGGGTTTAGTGACCGTGTGGAGGAGGAGGGGGACGTGAGGATGACTCTCAGGCTTCCAGAATGGGAAAGTGAATGGATGGTGATGTAAATGCATATATAAGAAGAGAAACAAATCTGGGGGGGTGGGGATGGGAGTAAGATAATGAGCTCAGTTCTGAACAAACTGAGTTTGGGTGGTACTGTCATGTCCAGAAGGAGATGTTTGATAGTCATGGAAGACATCAAAGACAGTGAAAAAAAAGCCTGGTGTCAGCAACTCTGATGGTCAGTGGCAGTGCCGGGAAATTGTACTGCCTAGGGAAAGAAGTCTGAAAAACAAAGTCCTGCTAAATGTTAGACTTAATTTAAAATAAAATAGTATTTACTGATATCAAAATAATGAGATCCAAATGAGCTTGGGAACTCAAATTTGGAAAGATATTCTTTTAACATTTAAATCATTATGCCTACTTTTTCTGACTCCAATCAGTCTTTATCTGCTCTGTATGATTAGAAGGCATAGAAGCAAATTGTTAGAGCGGGTAATCTAGGGTCTCCCAGTATATAAATTCTTCCTTACAAACCAGAAGGATCCAAAAACAGCAACAGCAAACCCAGATGTAACGGAATAGGCAGTCTCAGACGCCAGATTAGCACCCGCCCCCCCCAGCACGCCTGGTACTTCGGATCCCTCTGTAAACTCCGGATGAACTAGAGCAACAAAGAGCAAGTCAACATGCAGGATCCTTTAGCTTTTCAGACTTCGAATGTCAGGCAGGAGATCACTGCCTCGGTGACCTGGGGAAGTTTGTATATCCCAGAGACAAATGCAGACATTTAACTCAGTAAGTACTACAAGGAGCATGAGAAACATACCAAAATTTCAAAGATAGGCTTTTAAATGAAATGACTATAGGCCTAACAGAGCGGGATTTGGGGGTTTCTTCCTTCACCTTTTCTATGTCTTTAAAAAGCAAAAAGTTTTTAAATGTGATCGTTTCCTTGGCACCTTTTGACATTAGCTATTGTTGGTTCTAATTCCCTAAATTCACTCTCTTTTCAAAATTCACACTTGTCACTTCTCTAATTGTTTCCCCTGAAATGTGTGCGGAGGTGGAGAGACGCCAAATCCAGGGAGCCCTGAAGCTGTGCCTGCGTCACTGAACACAGTGCCTCGTACTCCATTTTTCTTTCGTTACAGGGTCTCTTTAAGAAAATGCTCAAAACAACTATGTTTCCCTTTATACAGTAAAAATAGCTTTCTGTATTAAGCTGCTGCACATGTTGGGGAGACGACGTTGGTTTTTTACTAGTATTTTTCTTGAACACACGTCTTTGACTGAAACTTTGAACTTAACTCCCAAGATAGTAAGAATCAGTGCTTTTACTTTTCTCATTTGCTTCCCTAAACAATTACAGCTAATTTCTAGTTGTTAGAAGATCTGAAATGTAGGAAAATACGTGCCACTATTTCATTTCAAAATACATGCCTCTCTAAAAGTCTGAGGTTTAAAAACCTAATAAAAACCTTGGTTCATGGAAGCAGTCCTTTGACTCAAACATTCACTAAAGCACTTAAGACGAACAAGCATCCTACTTAAATAGTTAGGATGTATGCTCCTAAATTAACAATAAACTCTGCCCTATGATGTGGACATTCAAATTACGTATTTAAATTAGTAGGTTTACATTTTTGCATATTTTACCCATAGAATTTTAAATGACGTAAATATGCTTAAATGATTGTGTTTGAAGGTTAAGCTACCACATGAAATCCCTTTATTTTTCATATTCTTATAGTAATTGACTGATTCTAATTTTAGTCAACATACTAACTTTTGCTGGACTAATCCTAAAGCATGCTGATTTTTGTTTACCATAGCATTTTCGTGATTCTCAACTCACCACACTTTTATAAATAGGTATCCATAAAGGTCACACCTTTCTGGGAAAGCCTTGTGATTTACTTTCAAGGAGAGAAAAACTAAACAGAGACGATAAAGAGGAAACAGTTGGGATCAGGAGAAAAGCTGTATTTGCAGCAAAGCGCTCAGAGCTTCAGTGCTGTTGCCTCAGGCCTCTACCTCTCCCTACCCGGCCCTTCTCCAGGTCTGGTTCTGATCTCTTCCCAGAACTGACTGTTGAAAATTTATCTTTCCCTGACCGGACCGAGTCTGAGAACCTAGTCTCCAAATATCACTAATCACCTGTTAATTATTAGGGGAGTATATTTGTTTTTTTTTATGGCAACTGTAACAAATCACCACAAATGTAGTGGCTTAAAATGACACAAGCATATTATCTTATAGCTCTGGGTGGCAGAACCGAGATGAGTCTCATTCGGCTAAAATTAAGGTGTCAGCAGAGCTGTGCTCCTTCTGGAGGCTAAAAGTGAGAATCCATGTCCTTGCTCTTTCCAGGTCTATCTGAGTCCATTCAGGCTGCTAAACAAAATGCTGCAGACTGGATGCCACGGGCTAGATAGCTTGCCAACAACAGAATTTTATTTCTCACGGTTCTGGAGCCTGGAAGTTCAAGATCAAAATGCCAGCATGGTCATGTGAGGGTCTCTACTGGTTGCAGACTTATCCTACCCTCAGACGCCAGAAGGGCTGAGGGAGCCCTGTGGGGTCTGTTTTCTGAGGCACTAATCCCATTCCAGGGGGCTCCACCCTCATGACCTGATCACGTCCCAAAGGCTCCACCTGCTAATACTATCACATTAGGCACTGGGATTTCAACTTACGAATTTTGAGAGGACACATTCAGACTATAGCAAGCTCCTAGAGACCGCCTACTTTCCTGGGCTCGTGGCCCCTCTCTTCCATCTTCAAGGCCAACAACATCAAGTTCTCAGGCTGCCGCCCAGAAGGTTCTCTCTTCCAGTTCCTTCTTCCACCTTAGGATGCTTGTGATTACACTGGGCCCACTTGGATAACTCAGGATTATCACTTTGTCAGCTGATTAGCTACATGAATTCCATCTACAGCATCAGTGCTCCTTTCCCATGTAACTTAACATATTCACAGATTCTTTGATTAGATGTCCAGGTCCTAATCTGTGGGAGATTAGGACCTGGACATCTTTGGGGAGCCATTATCCTGCCTACCTCAGACAGTAAACTATTACCTAGCATTATTTTGATGACAAGAATTGTGATACGCCCTTGAAAGCAATACAACTCCCAGGGGACAACCAACTCTGGCACTCCTCTTAAATATTAACAATTCCACAAAGATATGCACTGCTGAGGAGGACCCCTTAGCTACCCTTAGTGTCAGACTCTCCCACTTACATCTTTGTCATGGAGCTGCCCCCATGAGTACCTCAGCACTGTGACACGGCACTGAGTCACCTGAGAAGGTATGTGTTTGGGGTTGGGGGAAGAGTAATGATGAAAGATTAGAGGCCAAGGTAGAGGATCTTCAGGAACAGGCAAAGCTCAGTACCTACACCTCCCAGTAGCTTGTGTCTCAGAATTCTGGTTCTGAACATCCACAATGCCTATTTTCAAAAGCTTCCTGGAGATCAAAGAATACCCCAACAAAAAATGTCTAGAATCCTCCTGTACTAAAGTAAAACCCAAGTCAATATTACGGCTGCTTCCTAGTAATAAGACAGAAATTTGTGTCTCTGACGTAACACTCCGTCAAGACTCAGCTAAGGGGGCAGCTCTGACCAAATACCGTTCATCAGCCCAGACTCCTTTCTGTCATTGCTGCATCATCACTGTCCTCATCTGCCTGGTCAAAGTAGGGTTACCTCCAAATCTGTCTTCATCCCATGGAACAAGAAAGAGGGGACATTTAGACTGAATAGTTTTGTTCAGCAAGCAAAGCAGTGATTGCAGAGATCACTTCCACCTTAATAAAAACTATATATGACAAACCTACAGCCAGCATAGTACTCAATGGTGAAAAACTCAAAAGCTTCCCACTAAAATCTGGGACAAGACAAGGATGCCCACTATCACCACTCCTATTCAACATAGTCCTGGAAGTCCTAGCCACAGCAGTCAGGCAAGAGAGAGAAATAAAAGGGATCCAAATTGGAAAAGAAGAGGTAAAAATGTCACTATATGCCGATGACATGTTACTATATATAGAAAACCCTAAAAGGTCCACACAAAAACTACTAGAGCTGATTGAAGAATTCAGCAAGGTAGCAGGTTACAAGATTAATGTTCAAATCAGTTGCATTTCTTTACACTAACAATGAATCAACAGAAAAAGAAAGTAAAGAAACAATCCCCTTTAAAATAGCACCCAAAGTAATAAAATATCTGGGAATAAATCTAACCAAGGAGGTGAAAGAATTATACACAGAAAACTATAAACCATTGATGAAGGAAATTAAAGAAGACTTTAAAAAATGGAAAGATATCCCATGCTCTTGGATTGGAAGAATCAATATTGTTAAAATGACCACACTGCCCAAGGCAATCTACAGATTTAATGCAATCCCTATCAAATTACCCAGGACATATTTCACAGAACTAGAGAAAAATCATAATAAAATTTATATGGAACCATCAAAGACCTAGAATTGCCAAAGCATTACTGAAGAGAAAGAAAGAGGCTGGAGGAATAACTCTCCCAGACTTCAGACAATACTATAGAGCTACAGTCATCAAGACAGCATGGTATTGGTACCAAAACAGACATATAGACCAATGGAACAGAATAGAGAGCCCAGAAATGAACCCACAAACTTTTGGTCAACTCATCTTTGACAAAGGAGGCAAGAATATGCATTGGAATAAAGACAGTCTCTTCAGCAAATGGTGTTGGGAAAACTGGACAGCAGCATGTAAAACAATGAAGCTAGAACACTCCCTTACACCATATACAAAAATCAACTCAAAATGGATCAAAGACTTAAACATAAGACAAGATACAATAAACCTCCTAGAGGAAAACATAGGCAAAACATTATCTGATATACATCTCAAAAATTTTCTCCTAGAAGAAATAAAAGCAAGAAAACAAATGGGACCTAATGAAAATTACAAGCTTCTGCACAGCAAAGGAAACCATAAGTAAAACAAAAAGACAACCTACGGAATGGGAGAAAAGTTTTGCAAATGAAACCGACAAAGGCTTGATCTCCAGAATATATAAGCAGCTCATATGACTCAATAAGAAAAAAATAAACAACCCAATCCAAAAATGGGCAGAAGACCTAAACAAGCAATTCTCCAAGGAAGACATACAAATGATCAAAAGGCACATAAAAAAAATGCTCAATATCACTAATTATCAGAGAAATGCAAATCAAAACTACAGTGAGGTATCACCTCACACCAGTCAGAATGGCCATCATTCAAAAATCCACAAATGACAAATGCTGGAGAGGCTGTGGAGAAAGGGGAACCCTCCTACACTGCTGGTGGGAATGCAGTTTGGTGTAGCCACTATGGAAAACAGTGTGGAGATTCCTCAAAAGACTAGGAATAGACTTACCATATGACCCAGGAATCCCACTCCTGGGCTTGTATCCAGAAGGAAATCTACTTCAGGATGACACCTGCACCTCAATGTTCATAGCAGCACTATTTACAATAGCCAAAACATGGAAATAGCCTAAATGTCTATCAACAGGTGACTAGATAAAGAAGATGTGGTATATTTATACAATGGAATACTACTCAGCCATAAAAACCGACAACATAACAGCATTTGCAGCAACATGGATGCTCCTGGAGAATGTCATTCTAAGTGAAGTAAGCCAGAAAGAGAAAGAAAAATACCATATGAGATCGCTCATATGTGGAATCTAAAAAACAAAAACAAAAACAAAGCATAAATACAAAACAGAAATAGACTCATAGACATAGAATTCAAACTTGTGGTTGCCAAGGGGGCAGAGGGTGGGAAGGGATAGACAGGACTTCAAAACTGTAGAATAGATAAACAAGATTATACTGTATAGCACAGGGAAATACACACAAAATCTTATTGTAGCTCACAGAGAAAAAAATGTGACAATGAATATATATATGTTCATGTATAACTGAAAAATTGTGCTGAACACTGGAATTTGACACAACATTGTAAAATGATTATAAATCAATAAAAAATGATAAAAAAAAAAAATACTTCAACAGTGAAAAAAAATCACTTCCCCTTACATCAGAACTTAATCATGTGGACACACCTAGCTGCAAGGGAGGCTGGAAAATGTAGTCTCTAGCTGGTCAGTTTTTAACATTTATTTAGGACCCACTTTGTGCTAAATTCTTCATGCACGTTATTCGTATTGCTTATCTGTAATCAAATGAAGCAACTGGGGCTGAAAGTGGTAAAGTCATTTGCTGACAGTTACCCAGAACACCTGCGGCTTAATCCTGTCTCTCTGTCCCCAAAGCTGTGGTCTTTCACAGCACTGTGCTATCTCAGAGCTCCACATACCGCCTTGCATTGCAGAACTTGCTATCAAGGTTGGATCTGCCTTTTTTCTGAGTTCTTCATTTCCCTACCCAAACATTTCCTGTACACTCTTTCCTTCCATTGAGCAAACCGTAGTCTTGAAATTTATTTTATCATTTGTCATATGTATTCAGTAAAGTGCTGTGTGCATTTATAAAATAGAACCCTTAAATTTAAAAGCAGACAACAAATCATCTTACTCTTCTCTTAAATTTAAAGTGCTTCATTCAAATTCATTTCACTTTTTCTTCTCTGCACTTACAGACGTTTGATTTCCTTCCCCACCATCGACCATCTGGGTGGAAGGTGTTACTCTTTGAAGGCAACAAGCATGGAGGCTGGAAGTCAATGATTAGACCCACATTCTTGCCCAGAAGGAAACTAAATTAGAATAAAATTAACTAGTGGAGGCTGCAGGAAATTAAGAGGTGGCAAAAAAGACTTATAAAAAGAAAACAAAGGAAATTTGCTGCAGAACCACAGCCCCTTCATTCCAGAGTGAGAAGACACCGAGTATCCTGTCCATCTCCCTCCTTTACTGAAATATTTGTTTGTCCTTTCTCTGCTATTTCAAAAGCATTTACATCAGCTTTCACAAGCTTTTAGCTCCAATTTTAGAAGGTAGCTTCTCCAAGAAAGTGACCATCTTTAATTTCTTCTTCACCTTTCTACAGCTCTCTGCACACAGCTGGTGTGCAATAGATGTTTTTGGAGCTCAGCTGTAAGAGGTATGAGTAAAAAGCCCTGGGTGAGATGTTCTTTCTTTTTCCTGGAGCCCAGACAGAAAATGACCTTCTGTTGGTTATAAATCTGATGATAAGCCCTGCTGAGAATGCCAGATATGTGCTGACCGGCTGTCTGGGCCCCTACCGCAAGGGAGGGCCTCCAGACCTGGGTTTCCCGCTCACACGCTTAGCAGCAGTTCCTACCACCACCCCCACCAAGAGGCCAACGACAGTGCATGTCCTTGTAAGCCTCAAGTGCTTTTTCTCAAAGCTGCATATCTTGTCAAAATTGTTTGCCCACATCACTGCAATCTGTGTGCAGGGAAGCCTGAAACAAGTCCGTGTTTGGAAAGCAATGGAAAGTACAAGAGGTCCTGAAATTCATAAGCCTGGAAAAGCAGTGATTCAGAGAGAAGCTGCTCTTCTCTGTTCTTCCAAATTGAAAAGCACTCAAGGTGACAGAGCAGCTGCAGCTTGCCCAGGTTGGTTCCTATTGACCTGACTTGACCTTGTACCTTATGTTTGAATCGCGCCTCCAGCCAGACCAGGAAACCACAGCCCCCGTCCCATGACCAAGTTTGACCTATATATCTCTCCTCCTCCCTGGAGAAGTATAGCCTAGAGTTAGGTCAAAGGAGCTGCTTTTTAAAGGGTTAACACCAAAGCAGCGTCATAGCCCTCCTTCCTTCCCTACCTGCTAATTTGCTCCCTTCATCCTTTACATTTCACAGTCTTCCTGCCAACTCCAGGTGATTAATAATTAAGTGGCTGCTAATTCTCTTCTCCTGGAAGTCACGGTAACAATGATGCAGCAGTGATGACACAGTTGTCGCTGGAGAGGGAAACAGAGGTGGAAAGAACCAAAAGAAATGACAGTGTTTTCCTTCCTGGATAAAAATTCTGACATCCACAAATAAAGTGAGTTGTAGTTCACAGCCTTCAGTCTGTAAACAAACATTTTGTTCTATTGTGAATTCGGTTTTTAATTCCTTGTTTCCGGAGTAAGCTCCGTGTTCTCAGGACACGGGGAGAGAAGAAAAACGCCACACTGCCCTTCAGACATCATGAGCTTCCTTGGCTCCAACTTTAAATATTTACTTGGCAGCCGACTGAAATTCTAATAAACCTACAGTTATTAGGTAAAAGAGAGGGTGCCCCATCCATAACTCAGAGCACTCAGAATGTGTGGAAAACATTCAGCTGACCTAAATTGTGTTTCCAGGTTGACTCAGAGTAAGTTGGGTCACTCATTACTAGGCGACATGGGGTGAAAGCTGATCCAAAAGATCTCAGTCAAAGAAAGTTCTTTGATGTTGCTCTTGTCTTGCCAGAGTTTGTAAAAAACTAACTCCTTCCTGAGAAACAGTGAATCTGTATGATGCATGTGCACGGACAGCTAGGTGGTGAATGCCAAGCATCCTCCAAACTGTTACAGAGCAATGCAAAGAACTGGCAACTAGAAAAACCCTCTACGAACCCCCTCCACCTCATACCAATTACTCTCTTCGTACTTCCTCAAAGTGATCTGAACGACATTATCCTCCTCTTCTTGCATTTCCTTTTCCCCAACAGCAATTCCAAATCTATAGAAGCTGGATTTTTAATCCCTGTAAAGAGAGGAGCCCTTTATTTACAGTAGATACTCAAAAGATATTTGGAAACAAACAAATGGTTGAATGAGCGAATGCCTAATTCAGACAAAGTCCCATTCACTAATGAGGCTTCCTTCTTGCCTCCCTACCTCTTCCTCTCCTCCGCTCAACATTCTTCAGAATTTTAAGGTTCTGCAAACACAGGAGAGCCTTCAGTTTGGGCAGACATCCACGTGCATTACCCACGGCAGGGATCAGGCACACCTGCAGGTAGCTAGCTTCCCTTTGTGGCAAACTGACCAGCGGTCAGTGACAAATGAATGCCTGGCAAGTATCCATATGGCAGATACCCTTAGCTCTCGTGTGAAGTTTGCAACCCTTCTGATCTGACATGCTGACGATGAGGTTTAAGAGCAAATAGGTACTGTCTTGTTAATGATTCAACTTTGAAACAAACATTTTCCATGAGTTCTCTCAAGCTCCCAAATCAGTTTCACTGAAGAGTATCCTGAGATTGCAAGGCAAACTACTTCTCTGTGAACCAATAATTTCCTGATAAAGTATCAGGCAAGCCAAAGAGAAGACAGAAAAAAATTGGATTTGAGACTGCTATATATACTTGCATCTGTCAGAGTCTTGGATTTCAAATGTTTCGCTTGTCATTATAACAGCTTCATTGTTATCAGTGACTAGTTGTAAAACAAGGAAATTTATTTTACATATTTGAACTTATTAATTTAAACATTTCATTTTTATATATTCAGGTTTTAAATAAAGTGTTTTAAGTTTGTTTAAAAATACTAAAAGCATCAGCAGCAAAGGTGATGAGAGCTGTCAGGAACTGGCAGGGTTTTTAAGCAACCTACACACTTCATTCATTCAGTCATTCAACAAACATTTCCCAGCACCTGGACAATGCCTGGTGCTGTTCTAACTGCTGGGAAAATAGCTGTGAATTAGAGAATCAAATTCCTACCCATGTTGTAGAGAATTGGTATAGGTTTATAGTATTTGCTTTTTAACTTCTTAAAACAACTGTGATAAGAATGTTTTGTCCCATATTTCAAATATGCCAGGGAATGCCAAGAAAATAAACTTTGTGAACCAAAATATTCTTTTCTTAAACTTTTTTGAGGATTAGTATCTTTTTTTAATATTTATTATTGAGTTATAATCATTTTACAATGTTGTGTCAAATTCCAGTGTAGAGCATAGTTTTTCAGTCATACATGAACATACATATATTCATTGTCACAAAATATTCTTTAAATTAATTTCCTATTCATAAAAGCTCACACAAATGACAATATTACTAACACAAATAAAAGCTTCTCTTCCTAAGGTAAATACTCCCAGGCCCTTCCACTGTTCCATGGTGTCCAGACCCCACCAAGCCTGGTTCCCACCTTCCTGCTGCTCTTGGACTTGTGGGTGCCCACGTCAGATGTCTGACAGGGTTGAGAGATAAAAAAAATTCCAGAACTGCTCTAAGCACCATTTTCCGGAGCCACAGGCAATTGTACCCCAAATGAAATAAATCCAAAATAAAGACTTTTCTCTCTACCCTGCCCATTGCCATTGCTCTGACTAGCCATTTGATGACCAAATTCTAGAATCTGATGCTCCTCATCTGGCCAGGGGAGGATGGCAGAGCACCTACTAGTGCTGTATACCATGGGGGAAAACTGGTCTTCTCAAGTTCTCCTCTGGAGTGCAGTGAGCAGAGAGGACACACTTTCAATTCAATTCAATCATTCAGCAAGTATAAAATTTGTACCTTTAACCAAACCTGGATCCTCTTTTCGAGAAACTTAACACTTAACAGGATAGTTTACAGAGTCTGCCGAGATGTCAGTCTTGACCCTGTGTGGTAAAGACCAGAGGGGAAGGCCAAGGCCAGCCTGAGTCCCACCAGGCAGCAGGATAGCACCGTAGTACCCAGCAAGGACTCTGGACCGGGACACCTGACTTCCTGACCCTCCCCCTTGGCCCATTCCTTAACCCTTCAGAGCATCCATCTAAAAACGCAGAAGACAAAACAGTACTTTCTCACAGGGCAGTAGTGAGAATCAAAGCAGTTGGGACAGAAGAATCAGTTAGCACTGAGCCCGGGGCACAGCCCCGCCAAATGATCCCAGGACGCATCCAGGAGCGTCTGTGAACTTCGGGCTCCGCACTTTCCGCCCGCTACTTGCTTATTTCTGTCCACGTGACTGGCCACAAACAAACATTAAGAAACACGTTAAATGATGGGAGAGACAGTAAAAGTACTCACGAATGATGCCAAACACTAGGTTCATACTAAAATTCTGACATTGAATGTCTTTTCCTCAGTCGCAGGTACTAGTACATCCATCAAAGGGAGAAACTCATTCAGGTTATTGGGCTGTCTCAGGGCACATGTGGCCTTTGTCTGTTTTATAAATTCACCCAAATTCTTTTCTAAAATGGATGAGACTATAATTCATTTTTAATGTGCAGAAGAATTGTAAGAAATGCAAAAGTCTCCTAGGTGATATAAAAATTGAAAATGCCCCATAAAAAGGCCCCACTTAAATGTCTGACTTGTAAAAGTAAATGTCGTTTTAAAATTTTTCATTTGTCACACTCCATGAGGTCTCTCCTGCCTGCCATGCCTGTGCATGTCCCTCCCTGTGCTCTCTGGAGTGTGGGGAGTACGGTGGCTCACCAGGCTTCCGCAGGGGTGCTGCAACGCGTGTGGAAATCCTCCTCACCCCTGGACTCCGTTCCCATGTCCCCAGGTCAAGACACTCTAAGAACCTTCCGTCCATCTGCTGCAATTTACAGCTACCCGGAGAGGGTCATGGAAAGGTCACACATCCAGGTAGATGTGGAGGAAGCACCAGATTCCTGCCTCCTGAGGACTCCCAGTCCAGTGCTCATTCTGCAAGACCAGACCCTCGCTAAGATGCACCAGAGGGAATGCTGCAGGGTTGGCTTGCAGCCATTAGGTCTTAGGTCAGAATTTTGAAAAGCCTCTGGGTGTTTGTTGGATGGATATATTTTGGCCCTGGCACCTCTGGTACCTCAGTGGCAATATCTTCCACTCGGCAACTCTAGCAAGTCTCAGCCCAGGACTCCTGAAGCAATGCCCATCCCACAGGGCCAGAATATCTCTGACACCAGTGCTGCCCATGGTGCGACAGGATGGCTTCTTGCTCAGCCAGACCAACCAGTTCCCTTGGACTTTGAGTCACCACCAGCCCCTGGAGGGAGTGCGCAGACTGCCAGCACCACGGGCTGGATTGCTGCTCCTAAGCTCGTGTCATGTGCTAAGCTGCTTCACTTAAGTGTTGCCAAATTTCTTCAAAGTATTTGAATGAAAATTTCCATAAAACAAACACGGAAATCCATTACCAGCAATCACCAAATGCTGGCACCTTTGTCGATTAGCCAGCCGGCCAGCATCCAAGGAAGTGTGCTGGGGGAACAAGTGACTCTTGCAAAGGAGCCCTTTACTTAAATGAGGTGTGTGCCCCCCATGGCAGAATACGTGGGGGAGTTCAGGGGCCAATGAAGCTGCTAATTAAAGCAGAGCATCAATCCTTCGTATTCAAAAGGCTTTTAGAGATCCGGTGCTTTCAGCTCACTCAAGCTCTCTGAATCCATGATCATAAAAATGAGTCAAGTTATATGTGGAATCTAAAAAATACAGCAAACTAGTGAATATAACAGAAAAGAAGTAGACTCACAGACAGAGAGAGCAAACTAGTGGTTACCAGCACAGGGGGCCAGGGAGCAATATAAGGATTTGGGGAGTGAGCGGTACAAATTTGGGGGTGGAAGATAGGATCAAGGATGCATTGTAAACCACAGGGAATATAGCCAATATTTTATAATAACTGTAAAAGGAAAGTAACCTTTAAAGTTGTATAAAAATTAAAATATAAAATAAAAAAATAAAATAAGAGAATACAGCTTGAGAGTATAGACTAAAACTTGAAAAGTAATTTATGCAATCACAAATATATGAAAGAATATAAAGAAATCAGTACGGCCATAACATGAAAAAAGTGTGAGGCAAGTTGAGCTGTGGACACTGGCTGACTCAGCCCCCTGAGCTGCTGCAGAGGCAGCCAGGCATTGGTCGGGGAGGAGACCTGTGTTCTGACGGCACCGCACCTGCCCAGCCAGGCACCCCCACACTGACCCCATGACATGCAGAGGGCAGTTCACTGGCTATCAGAATGCATGTATGAAAACTGAACGCCGGGCCCAAAATGCAGCTGTGAAATTTGAAGCCATTGCTTAAGCATATTAGGATGGGGAGTCTCCCTAGTAACAAAAAATCTTTGGTAATTTGGGCTGAAATTCTGCAGAAACCCTCAAGGGAATATTTTTTTAAAGATTTTTGGTCATCATTTATATTGAAAGCCATACCCCCACCCCACCCCCACCAAATCCATTTCTCCACGAGACACCGAAGTTTATGCCCTTAGCAAGTTTTAATATCTTTTGTATTTCTCCTTTTACTTACATTTTTAGTTTGAATCTTTTATTTCCAGGTTAAAGACAAACTTTGCAGCACTGGCTTATAGTGTATACATACTATATATTATATATATTTACATGAAATGTATATAATATACATAAAATACATTATATTTATATATGAACTATAAAAATTATATATAATATATAATATATGGCAATGTTTACATATAATATAAATATGTATCTAATAACATACATGATATATAATATGTAAATATGTTATATGTAATGTATAATATGATATATAACATATAAATTATATAATACATATTGTATTATATAAATATATATTTTATATCACATTTTACATGTCATATCATTTTAAGATAGAAAATACAGAATTTACTATATTTACATATAATGTATAAACATGTATACATAAATTTTATATAATATTTATATATATATTCCAATGTCTTTACAGTACAAAGATACTCTGTTTCCATCACCTTGGAGGAAATTTCAGGGAGCACAAAGGAATGAAATGTATTTCCTAGTCTCTAATCTTCATTAGTTAGTAGTTAAGAGTTTGGAAAGCAGAAACCTGCAATCCACAGCTGGTCCTGCAAGTGTACTTAGCTCCCGAGCACAGGCCTCTCTCTCTGGGAGAAGGGGTGTTTCATACCATGTTGATGACTGGTATTTCAAGTACATTTTGCACACTCATTTTTTCCAGCATTCTGTTGTTTCAGCTGAACTATTCATGCCACAACATTTTTATAGGCTCTCAGGCTGAAAAACATTCCCATCCAGGCAGAATATATGAACCTCTTCGTTTCCTGGCAAAAGTAGCATTTCAGATTATCCTCTTGCAAAAGAAAATCACACTCCTCACGCTGGCAGGTGAATGGGAGAGTGGAGGTTTGAACAAGGATGTGAAATAGAGGTGATACTTCGTGGTGCCTCATGTTGCAGCCTGTGTGCAACTGCTGCCTCTATGCTCCGCTGAGATTAAATCAGTGTTTCTGACCTGGGGGTGGAGCATGGGGGGCCTCTAGGAGACTTACACGCCACAGATGAGGAGACTTGCACTCCCATTAGGCAGCTACAGCCTTGTCAGGACCATATTTCACACGAGGCAAGGTGGAAAAGAAGAACTGGAGGTCTGGGATCCAAGCCCTGGGCTTGAATCCTAAGTGCACTAACTGTGCAGCCAGAGGAAAGTTACTGAAGCTCAAGCAGCCATAGCTTGCTTAATAATTCAAATCGTGGTTCTGAATCCTGCCACTTACCAACTGCATAACTTTGGACAAGTTTCTTAACCTCTCTGTGCCTCAATTTCCTGTCCAATAAATGGGAATTTTAACACTTTTCATATTACAGGTGAGGATTAAGTGGCTAAGAGAGGAAAAACTCTTAGAATGGTGCTAGCACATTAAAAAGATGTTTCAGATGGCTTCAGAAAATCCAAACTTGAGTAAACCCTCCAGGAAAAGATGAAGAGAAGGCAGAAAAAGCAAGGAGTTGGGGAAAAAAGGAAAGGAAAGGAGCGAACACTGCTGCCCATGCCTTTGAAAATGCTTGGCCATTTGGTTTCTGCAGTGTCTGATCTTGGTGCCTCTGCTTCTGAATGGGAGCTTTGGGGCAGGGTGAACGGGTCCCCAGGGATTGACCACTGCTATGGTTACACAGTCAGTTCTTCAATCGCTTCACCCTACAACTACTTGAGAGCCCCCAAACACAGAACTTTTCTGTAGACAGTAATACGGAGGAAAGAGAACTGGCTGAGACTGAATAATAACAAAAAACAATTCTTAAACATTTAAGATTAATCTGTGGTAACAGAAAGAATTTCCTGATTTTTATTAGCTTCCAGAAAGTTCGCCTGTAAGAAAAATCCAGGAATTAGTCATTGTATATAAAGGCCACATTAGTGTGTGACTGTAGGAGCTACTTAAGCTCAGAGTCTGAGACCTTCTTTTAAATGGCCAAAAGCCTATATCTTGTTAAGTTTTGAAAATAAGAGAGAACCAGGGAAAACCCAAAGAAAAACAAACCACCCCCATCTTATTAATGCTCTCTGACCTCATCTGTGCGATGGGGACATACCATCTCAGCTGAGTCTACCAAAGGACTGGGCTATCAGGGCAGGGACCAAACGTTCCAAACTAAAAACGACACTAAATCTCCGTAACGTTTGCAGCTTTCTCAAAATAGAACTAGGAGAAATGCAGACACAGAACTCTTTCCATAAGAGCACCACATTTAGTTGAAATCCATTACTAATAACCTATGGCAAGGAATAGTTGACATCTAATGTCCATTCTCCCCTCCTTGCACATGGCCAGGCTGGGAAGGCTGCAGTTGCTCCATGTGGTCATGTGACTGGGTTTTGACCAATGAGGTGTGAGCAGAAGTGATATCTGCAGCTTCCAGATCATACCCATACCCAGTGGCCTCTCCCTCCCCCATCCCTCTTCTCTTTCCCACTGGATGATATGCGGACATGGTAGGAAGCATCTTAGACCGTGAATATGAAAATCCTGCTGTAAGGAAGGCATAAAACAAGCTAGAAGGAGTCTGAATCTCTCATACCACAGAGATATCATACCAGCCTGGATGGCTTACACCTGGACTGTTATGTGACAGACTGCCATCTTGCTATTTTAGGTCTCTGGAGCTTCATCTGTGATCTAACTAACACAGTTCCATTTGGGTGGGAAGGTGGGGTGTGATCACCAGAGGTGTTCCTAAGTTATAATAACTGAGCATAAACTGCCTTCAAAGGAGGAAAACTCTAGGCAATGCAGTGTTTTGCTTTGCTTTTTGAAGCCAGAGCTGAATTGCCAGGAACAATAAAGTGGAAGCTAAGCCCCTGTGACATTCCCACCTCGGTTCTTCCCACCGGCAGTGCCCGCCCAGACTTTACATAAATGTGACTAAATATTTAGGGAATCTCAACTTGAAGGCAGAGGTCCTGGGTGCACATCTCAGTCTGGTCTTGCCTTCCAGGCAAAGTTGTTTGGAGATGTGAGAAGTTTGTGAAAGTACTTACAAGAGTACTTGCCAAGTATTTGTGGCTCAGTAAATGTTAGTTTTCTTTTTTCTTGACAGCTGCCTCCTTTTTCTCAAAATGTATGGAGAGATTTCTAATAGAGGACCTCAGTCAGTATTCAAAATGCTTCAAAAGTTCCCTACCTATAAATGCATATCTTATCAAAGATACAAACACAGCCCAAATCACCTGTGAGTAACTGAGAGGCCAAATAAAGGTGTTTTTCTCAATTAACAAAGTTTGAGAGAGGATTTCTGAAAATTTTGTCTGGGAACTAATGGGTGAAAGTTTAATCCTATGACGGGGGAAAAAAAGATGTTCTTGGGGACTTCTAATTTAATTACATGATTCTCCAAAAGTTTCTTTCCTTACTGTAGTATTGAAAAGAATGGTCTGGGTTAATGAGCCCTGAAGTCCAAATTGAAACTGGAAAAGAAAGAAAAGATGATATAGAAAAGTGTCTTTCATTCATTTTGAAAATCATGTTCCTCTAGTTTCACTGAGTCATCCCTCAGTCTTCTTGTCCTGACTCCCAGAATTTATCCAGCAGACATTGGTGAGCACTTCGTGGGCCCCAGGTCCTGTTCCAGGCTCTGAGAATACCAAGACAAAGCCCTTGAATAATTTTAATCCACTTGGGGGGTGGGCAGTTCGACCAGGATCGGGGACTGACGACAAATGAGGATCAGCCAATTTCTCCTCTGCAGAGAAGGATTCTAGCTGGGTCTGAAAGACTTGGATGGACTTTGTGAAGGACAAAAGGCATTCTCAACAGTGATTGCTTATGGATCACTTTAGAGCAGAATGGACAATGAAGAGAACTAGGGGCAGAGAAGGCAAGCCCATGTTAAGAAGGTGGTAATGAGGATGCCAAAGACCTAGAATTTAAAGACTAATTAGATGTGAAAAAGAAAGGAGGTAACACCATGGTTCTTGGTTTGCTATACTAGGTAGATGGTGTTCAAATAAAACAAGATCAATCATGGAAGAGACACCACAAATGTAGAAACGAACACATAGAGTCCTGTTTTGAGATGATGAGTTTGCAGTTCAGCAGGGCACGCTCAGAAGAAGATAATAGGGAAGCTGTTAGAAGTGAGGGCCTTGAACGCAGGAGAGGGGTCTGGCTGCAGGGGTGTAGTGGGAAACCTTCCCCACATTCATAGTTGCTGGCACAATGGGAATGGATGAGAGGATGCAGGCAGAAGGGGTGCAGAAGAGGTGAGGACCAGAGACAAAACCCTCAGTATACTAACATCTAAGGAAGGGAAAAGAAACGAAGGAAAGGTTCAGAAGGGAGGGACACAGAAATGGGGATTTCAAAAATAGCAGGTAACCAATATTCTCAAATAGTGCAGAGAGGTCCCTAAGAATAAGAACTGGAACTAGGTCAACAGGTTTGGCAACTAGGAAGACACTGGTGACCTCCCAGAGAGGTTCTAGTGGAACAGTGGGGATGGAACCCGGACTATAAGGAGAGCAAAAGTGAGTGCGCAGAGAGAAAGGAAGTTTGGCAAGACTAAACTATTCTTTCAAGAAATTTGGTGGTAAATTGAGTAACAGCATGATAGGGAGGTTATGCCAAAATTAATTAAAGAGGTAGACTGAAACAGGTTTGCAGCCTGATCACAGGGGACCAGAACAGAATGAGGGGTTGATGATATGAGAAGAAAGTAAGCGCTGGCACAAGATCGGGAGCAGGTGAGAATGGATGGGTGTCAGGCCCTCACTTGACCTCTGTCTCTGTGAGCGGGCAGGAGCCTTGTGTTCCAAATTCTGCTTTTGGCTGACTGCTATTCACAATAATAATAACAACTAAAAAACTAACTAGGTTGGATCCTAGTTGCCCAAAGTACCAGATTGAAAGGTACCACCCCAGGAAATTTAGTAAATCTAGTTGCCTTCCAACATAAGATTATGACTCTGACTTTAGAAGCCAACACTACCTCCCACCTCTACTGAAACTGATCTCTTCTTAGCATCACTTATCACCTTAGCACTGAGCCTCACCCTCCCCTCCCCATTCTGGTCCAGTAGGTAAAACATGGGCTCTGAGTTTGAGTCCAAGCGTCTTCACTTAATCCCTGTCTGACGGATTACAGACAAGGTATGGAATCTCACCATGCCTTGCTTTCACCCGTAAAACTCCCATGCCATAAAGCTGGATCTTCTTAGTTTTTCTGATAATTCACTTATAACTGTAAAAAACACCTTTATATCCTAAATTCCTCTACGAGAAACAAATGTTTTTGTGATCTCAAAAATTCTGTTTCTCCCACTGAAACATTTGTTTTTATTTTCTAAATTTTCCCCAAAGCAAAAAATTATTAAGGAGCCCCCTACATTCTTAGAAAAGAAAGATCTTTGTGTTAGGCTGAATATGGACTCCTCAAAATATCCAGATCCTAATCCCTGGAAATTGTGAATGTGACTTTATGTGGCAAAAAGGGACTTTGTAAATGTCATTAAATTAAGGATCTTGAGGTGGGGAGATGAGCCTGGATTACTCAGGTGGGCCCGTAATGTAAGCACAAGTGTCTTTATGAGAAGAAGGCAGGGCAGATTTGGTTACAGAAGAATAAAAGACCATACTGCAGAAGCAGACAGAAGCAGAGGGAGCCAGGTCAAGAAAACAGATGCTAGTCGTTGTCTTTGAAGAGAGGGGAAGGGGCCGTGAGCCAAGGATTGCAACTCCAGAAGCTAGAAAAGGCAAGGAAACGGATCCCCCCCCCCCCATAGCATGGCCCTGCTGACACCTTGACTTTAGCCCAGTGAAATTGATTGCGGACTCTGCCCTCCAGAATTGGAAGGGAATATATTTTTGTTGTTTTAAGTCCCTAAGTTTGTGGTCGTTTACTACAGCAGCAACAAGAAACATAAAATTGTTTTCTCCTTTCTCATACTTAGAAGGCAACTTGTCAAGCCCTCTAACTTTCAGAGAAGAAGGAAGAAATCAAGTTACTGATCCTCTTTTCGTTCTGGACCAGAGTAAAGGATCTGCTGAGAGGTCCTACCAACAGCTTACTCCAACCCAGAGCATCCTCTCAGACTCTGCAGGGGAGGGTGGTTCCTCCTCCTCTCAATGAGAGTCGAAGAGGAGTGTGCTAGCAAGCATGTTTTCATGTTATTTTTAATCAAATGAAATTAAAATAGTCATTTCAAAATTTACATACAATAAAAAGGTAATCAGACTAAGTTAAGATTCTGCTTTTTATTTGCCCAAGAAGCAGGGAAATTCAAGCTTATCTTTTAAGCACTAATAAAACCTGCAGTGTAAGGAAGTGGTTTCCAAACACAACCCATAAAATAAGGATGTATTTAAGATGCTGTTATTAGGTAATTGCTATTCCCACAAACTTCCCCTTGTGCATCCTGGCAGACAATCACACTCTGAAGTAAAAGGAAGAAAAGGTTTTATGAATAGTTTTTTCTTGTGACATGTTGGTGAACATTAAGATCATGATACTAAGAAAAAACCTGCTACCAGAAAGAAAAAAACAAATCATTTAAATTTTGTCAGGTCGTCCTAAGGGAACTCATGGAAAATGTACTTCTGCCAGGAGGATCTGGATGCCTTAAAGATGGGACCAGAACACAAAAGTCTGGAGGCTTCTGTCTTTGACAGTCCACCTTCCCCTTGGGTAGGAAGTAATGGCATTTCCTGAAGTGTCGTGATGTGTGGTCCATGTGCACAGACAAGTGCTTATCTCTGTCTGTCCTGGACCCCACTTGGAAGAAAGCTACAACTTGGATTTAATGTATCCCAGAGACCTTCACTGAAAATTCATTTTACCCACTACTTACATAATTCGCTATAGTTGAAATTTTACCATGAATAAGGAGATTGGACTCACAAGAAACATCTAAACTCTGTTTTCAATTTGATATATCAAGAAAATATGGAGCCTCAACGGTGTGCAAGAAAGTAAGCTAGATGCTGAAATAGGAGATGAAGCTCAATGATGAATGAGTCTCCTGTCTTGAGTGCTCTTACAAGCAAACTTTTCCAACATAAACATAGAAGCAAGCATCTAGTCAGGGGTATTCTATTCAAACTTCAGTTTTCCACGGGGGCATTATAGGTTCTATCTGTTAGCCTTAGCCTCTACTCCCCCTTCTTCTAGTAGGAATTGGGGTAACAATTTTGGAGACTCAGTTTTCTGAGCTTTTTCTAGATCCAAAATTCCCAGTATTCCTGTATTAACAGTTTTAGACTCACTCTGTCCCAGACCATAAATAATTGAGAGCTAACCTATATTTTTCAAGTGTGTTGAAAGGGGTTTTTAATTCTTTGAGACCACAGTTCAAAAGCTATATATATATGTATATGTAAAGTATGTAAATGATTTTCTTAAATGCAATAAGAATAACCCTAAGACCAATGTTCTTCTTTTAAGAAATAAAAATTATAAGTAAACATCCCCTTCCAGGGGGCACCCATAACCAGGTGAATCAAACTCTAGTAGTTATCAGTCCGGCCTGGTGTCTGAGAACTACACTCTTAATTCCAAAATCCAACAGCAACCCCACTGAGTCCGCATGAAAAGCTTGGCTATCCTTTCCAGGCAGACAGACCCAGAAACACAGCCGCCTTTTCTTCTGTTTGCTTTAACTGGATTCCAGGTTTTCTTCCCTAGTCCTTTCTCCTGGTGGATCTGAATAACCTGTTCCTCGGTCCCTAGTGTCCTCATGAAACTTGTTCTCCTTCTTTTTCCTTAAACTCATCTCCCCAGCCTTACTAGAAAGCGGCCTCTCTTTTTCTTCCTTCTCTCTTTGTCACACAGGGAGTTTGTGACAAAGCCAGGTCTAAACTATATCTATCTCCAGGGCTCCAGTGCGCCTGCCTGTCTGATAGGCAAATAGATATCTTGCCTTTTTTTTTTTAAAAAAAAAAAAAAGGTCCATTCAAATGTCATCTTTCTTGGCTTTTTAAACTTTGAGAACATTTAGACAATACTGGTAAATAATCCAGTTCCTATAGTTTTGTAAAAGAGCCAAGTTTGAGGTTTCTATTTTATTTGTCACCAATTGCTCCTGGCAAAAGAGGAGAAATATGCCAAGCTTTTAAGCCTTTATAAACTGCAGTATGAGCAATGCTTGGTACCAATAATAAAACAACTCATGAAAATATTTTTACAGAACCAAATGAAATTAAACTTAACAAAAAGTCACCCCAAAGAGAGGAAATTATGGTTAGTTTGGTTAGCCACATGTCATTCCTAGGGTTTTATAGACTGATGCACATTTTTGGAATGGCATGACCCAGTCTTATAAATCTAGATACACATTAAACAATCTCTGGGAGAATTTTGTTAAAGACAAACATTGAAGTAAAACTGGATTTAGTAAATTTTATGACATAGAAAAAATATATATATACACTGGTCAAAAGAAAAAAATATATATACTGGTCATTTTTGTATAGTCTCTCACAATAAATGAAGTTATATATAAGTATTATTTTGGTAATAATTTAGGGAAGAGATTCCAATATAGCTTTCATTTGACTAAATTAGAAATCTACTTTGAATCTCTGTACTAAAAAGTACATGTTATTTTTATTTGCTATCATCCGTATAACTCCCTGTATATATACCACATCTTCTGAACAGTTTCATTCTAGAAAGAAGGTTGTGAAATGCCCAAGAACTAAAAGAAAACACAAATTAGAGCATGGCATTAGCCACGTACAGAACAGAATGGAGTGTGGTACTACACAATGTCTGTGATTAATATACTACTTAATAAGTCTGATCATCTTTTAAAATTATTTTTTAGGTGCTCCATTAGTTAGCATGAAAAGGGCTCAAAAAATCTTATGTATAAAGGAGGTGCATGACTTGGTTTTATTGCCTACTAAATTGCAGGCATTAACACTGCAAAATAACATAACTCATGAAATTAATCACATACCCCGGGATCATGGCTTGTTCTGACAAACATACAAAACACGCGGGATGCAGAGAGATAAACAATGGAGGTTATAATCTCCCCCGACCCAATGCATCCCGCTATACCTGAGTCAACAAAAAATTGAGTGATTAACACAAATATCACAGGGTGTGGGGTATCTGTGTGCGTAGCTGTCGAGTACCTCTCTTTCCTTTTCCTGTTTATGTTGTCAGTTACGAAGTGCTGAGTTGGAATGTTCTTATATTTAAGATCCGTTCAGCGTTTTCTCTTTTTCCTCACAGTTACGTTGGCCTTTTCCTTTAATTATCTTGATGTTGTTATTCTTGGCAAGGTTGCCCTTTCCATTAGGGTGTGTTTACCTTCCAAACAGTCCCTACTTCCTCCTTATCTTTGTGAGCTTATTAAAATTCCCAGCTCTGACTGCTCACTTCCCCTCTTTAGCATTTCCTCACCTTCACAGCTCACTTCTCTCTCTCTTTTCAGACCTTCTTTCAACTCTCACCCCAACCCTCTCATCCCTTTGGAATAACAAGTTATTTCCTCTTTCATTTCCTCTTACAGAAGATGTTTTTGGACCCCTTCCCAAAAATCTTTGGCATGAAACCATACCCATGCCGTTCTGAGTTTCCAGCAGGCACGTTTCCAGCGGTGTTTCATCGGCCTGGCGCCCTTGGCCTTCACACCAGTTAGGCCTGGCTCTGTCAGTCCTGTTCACCGCTGTCCAGCACTCCAGGCAGCCCGAGACTGGCGTAGCAGGACGGGTGGGGCTTGCTCCCTCTGGCAACAGGCTTGTGTTTTTATACCATTTTCAAAAAGTCTGTTTGAGGTATGAAAAATCTGGACTTTATTCACACAAGTGAAAAGGGAATTTGATGAAGGGAGGGAATGCTGAGTTGGCAATATTTACCCAGCTGAGACATGTTTCTCAATGCACGGAGTAGCTGTATCACCCAATTACTTCTCATTCTTCCATGGTCAATCCAGAAGTAAGTTTGACAGTGCCATCCAAACTGGAGGGAAAACTCTAAAACTCTATCTAAAATTAAATATTTTCTATCTTAAGGTTAAAAAAAATTGGGGGGGAGTCATATTAATTCATCCTTTAATGGAGAATTACCCATAATGATTATATTAAACAAACTAAAAACTCCACCATTCATTACTTGATAGTGTGTTGAAGTGAACAGTTTCATATCAGATTTTGATATTTATTCTAAGTATTTATGTATCACTAATATGATATGTTTAAGAACTAGATGATACTGTCTTGGGATGAAGGTTTTTCTCATGCACTGAAACTCAAAGACAAGAAGCCATGACAGTGGCTATGTCACATAACCCCAGGCAGTCTTCTCCACGTTTGATACCTCATGCTCTGGCAACCATGTAAGTAAATGTGCATGAAAGCACACATTCAAGTTAATGGCATTGGAATCTGGTGCCCATAAAAGTGGGTCCCAGATTAGAGACTAAAAGTGAACAAGTAAGTTATTTCTTTTGATTCAGAACATTCTAGATTCAAAATTCAAACCTGGTCTTTTTTGTGACATTTGACTGATTTTGTTTGGCTCAAAGGGCAAAGGGCCTGATCCAGAAAAAGACTGTGAATGTTAATTTAAATTTTTACTGTTTTTTTTTTTTTTTTTGTAAATTAGACCTCGACTGGCCAAGTTATAAACTTTTTCTATGTTACTCCAGTACATTGTTGTTAATACAATTAAAAATTCAAAGTCAAAAAGGCTTCCAATTCAAAATGGTATTTGCCAAACAGTTTCAATGTCTCCCTTTAATCTGGTGAAAACACTGATGAGGGCCCTGGGAACATCATGTTGCTTGAGAGGCACTAGCTCAGCAGACAAACCAACCCACAGGAGGGGAAGGAGGAGGAGAGAACAGTCTGTAGGTCAGAGGGGCCACTAGTGAGCACCCGTTCCAGGAGGACCACTCAGTGCCCATGAATCCACCTCACAGCCCGCAGCTAAGGAGGAGATCAGACACCCATAAGGGGTGGAGAGCAGCGCCCGAGACACTCCACTCACCCTCTCCACTAACATCATCCAGTCCATGGAGCTCACTCTTCAGGTGAGGCTGAACAAAAAGGGGCGGGAAAACCCTACAGAACAGGGGAAAGAGAGCAGCTTCTGCAAACCCCAGAGAAAGAGAAGCTGGGTTTGAGTTTATCACCTGCTGGCCACCTGAACTTGGATGAGATACGTAAACTCACTAATCTTCAGGTTTTGTGAGAATTCAATGATGTATAAAATGAAAAAACAAATGTGCCTAAGATATGGTAAGTACTCAATAAATGTTGGTTAATATAATGATTATGATTACCAGATAGTAAGATGAACTTTCAAGCTATTATTCATTCAATCAGTGAATATTATTGGATGCTTGTTCTATTTGACATTAAAAAAAAAACACATAACATGTTCTCTTTCCTGTTATCTCATGCTACTTTTGTATTCTAATAATTAATAATTAAAATAGTTCTGCTCCAAGAATAATAAACTAAATGGAAAGCAATATAATAATATTATCAATTGAGTTCTAGGAGAAAGTGTCATGGAAATCTCAAAATCAGAGTCAAAGTCAGAGTTTAACTACGCAAACTATGTTAAAACTGGATTTAATATAAGCTTATATAATTAGATGTTTATATTCAATATTAAAGAATGTAATTTTTATTGTCAAAAATATATAAAAATAGTATAAATACAAGTCTCTCAACATAGACACTACATAAATAGTTTAATGTAGACTATAGAAAACTGAAAGAACTTAATTTATTAAGGTTTGCTATAAAAAGTATATAATTGCTGTAATAATATCATTCTAAGATAATAGCAATCCTGATGTTCTAATAGCCATTATATTAGAATTGCTTTCTCTTCTCCCAGGCATAACTCTAATTTTACTATCAGAGGTCTCTGCCATTTCATTTAATGTTATCAAACTTGTCCTCTTACAGTAATTCTGCTAATATTAATATATTTAGATTTTCCTTGGGGAAAATCACAATAAGAACACAATTTTTTAACTGACTGTTGGAATATGGTCTAAATTGATTTTTTTTGCCCATGTCAGAGCTGAAGGAGTAATTATCTGACGTAAGATGATGGTGCATTTGCCTCACAAAAAGCCCACTCTTGGGGTTGCTTAAAATGTCACATGCTACTATTTCTGTTCCTAACTAATACAACAGAATTAGCTGATTTTTCCCCTAAAAACCCTTGAGGATACTTATTTTTTTCTGTGTATACCAATGACAGCCACCCTACTGAAGTGCTTTGGCACCTCGGGATCCAAGTGTTTTTGAGGTAAGTCTGCTAAAATAAACTCGAGTTCTCATCCTAAATAGCTCATCCGAAAGGAAAAGAATAGGGATTTTACCTAATTGTGAACATTGAAACTACATGAAGTTCCCTTGTAAGTTCTGACTAAATAGATATTCATTGAAACAAATCAAGATATATAATAATTTCCCAGCCTAACACTGCATCAGATGCTGAAACAGAATCCCCCCTCATTTTCTAAGATGATCTGTCTGTTCTTATTTAGAGAAGCCAAAAAAGAAAAATAACTTTTTGCCCCATACTATGTAACTTTCAACTCATCAAAGGCAAAGCCCCCTTGGACCATCTCCTATCTTTCTGGCTCTCTCTCCACCAGTAAAGGCTTTTAAGAAATTGAAAGGAATATCTTTATGTCCTTTCTAAATGTTCCCCACTGCCTCCTTCTTTTTGATGGGTAGGTTGGTGCTACCATCAGCAGTCCAATTCTCTATCAGCACATTTTAAACCACATTGAAAGAAAGAAAAAGGAGAAAAGAAGTAAGTCAGAATCCGGAGAGCTGACCACACTGGCCTCAACTTTGCTAATTGAAACATGACTCCCCGGAGCCATATGTCCACAATTTTTATGTCCGTAATTGTATCTGAAGAGTTTGGAGAAAGACAAATTGCAGGAGAAGAAACAGTAAATACTCAGATACAAGTAGCTGACCACAAAAAGTTTCCAGAATGATACCACCCAACATCTTACTGTTGTACAGAGCAGCAGACAATAATAGTCTTTGGAAGCAAACTGCTGAGTTGTAACCATGGTTCTGCCCCCGGACAAGTTGCTTAGTTTCTCTGAGCCTCTTCCCTCATCCACAGAATACGAATAGTCATTCCTTGCCATTCTGTTGTTACACAGGTTAAAGTAAAACATGTGAAGTACTTAGAATAGTAACTGACTCACAGCAAGTACCCAGTTAAGTGTTAGCCATTAATATCATCATCCTTGTCTCTTTTACTTGTCTCTTTGTTACACGTTTCTTGTTTTTCCCAATTATGTCAATTATTTCAATAAACATGTTTGAGGACATGCCACATGCCAGACAAGCACCACAGAGGGAACTGTGACACAAAGAATAACTGAAATGTAGAGATTCCAGCTACAGAAATTCACAATCCGGGAGATGGGACAGACATAAACTGACAAGCACTCTACCTGCTAATGAACACAGGACACCACCGTGCCCTTATTTCTATGACTGTCTGCATCTGCTAGTGGACTGCAGACACCTCAAAGTCAAAGCCACAGCTTAGTCTTCCCCATATCCCTAGCACCTCATCTGGCCTATGATTACATGTTCAGTAAATGTTTGCAAAACAAACAGATGAATAAATGAATGCTTTGCATTCAGAGCAAAGAGAGTTTACACCACCTGGAGAAAATGGGGTGGCCTCACCAAAAAAGTCACTTTGGAGCCGAATCTTAAAGAAGAAACTGAAGTTCAATAGGCAGCGTATGAAAGGGCTTTCTGGGAAAATGGACCTGTAAAAAAATTCAATTCTAAATTCTCAGAAGGTTTGACCTCTCATTTTAAATCCCCTTATAACAGCACATAAGACCTTGAAGAAAAGTTATTCATAGATTATTGAATACCAACAATAACTAATATTTTTTGAGCAATTAAACATGCCAGGCACTGTCCTAAATGTTCTACAGAATTAACTTATTAAATCCTCCCAACAGTTATATGAGGTAGGTACCCACTTCTCTTAGACACAGAGACTTTAGGTGATTTGCTCAAGGTCAGAGGGTCAGCTTTCAGCCTAGATGGTCTAGTTCAGGAGCCAACAGGCTTCCTCACAGGCTCTCTCCCCTCCACACTCACTCCCTCTGTCGCTGGATGAGTGCTGATCAGCTGCTTTGTTCCAGGCACTGTTCTAGTGCTTATCCTTATGAAGCTGGCACTGTAGTGTGAGAAGACAATGAGCTGAAAAACTAAGTAACCGTTATAAAATATGAGGAGGTGATGTGCTATGGGAAAAAAACCATGAATGAGAAAAGGGGAATATGGAGTGTCAGATAAAGGGGAGATATTCAACTTCAACTACTGGGGTCAGTGAAGGCCTCCCTAAGAAAATGACATCTAAGCAAAGACTTCACGAGGGTAGAAGAGTGAGGTTGGTGGTTCTCTGGAATTAGGGGATTCGAGTCAGTGGGTAAAGCAGGTGCAAAGGCACTGAGATAAGAGCACTCCTGGCCTGTTGAGGAGGAGAGTAGAAGAAAAGGCCAGAAAGATAAGAGATGGTGAGACTCTAGAGAGTCTTCTAAGTCACTAGCTTTTAGAAAATATTATGCGGTAGTTTTCTTTGCACCAGTACCCACCCAGCCTTCTTCCCTCGCTTGGGCCAAGCAGTAAGACAGATTTTACAACTGGCCTCCAGCCATTCTGTTCTTTACACCCCAGTAGAGCGAGTCCACTTTGTAGTGCTCACACACCTATTCCTCCTTCTTGGATCCTTTTTCACATTCAATAAAATTGGACCATGGACAACACAGATTCATTACTGACATGGAAAACATCCCTGGACCTTTGAATAAGATCACTGATCTAATAAACCAGAAGATTAGGGGTGGGATGGCAAAAGGATGCTTACTTTAAATAGTTGCTCTGAGTCTGTAACCATTTTTAGATGACAAATTCCGTAACTACACCTCAGCCCCTACCCAGTGCTTGTGAGTAGTAAGGTTCATACAGACCAAAATTTTTTTTCACAATATTTTACGAATGTTTCAAAGAAATGCCAATTTTTCAGCTCAAGAACTTAGATTATGTTGTTTTATCTTGATTTTCAGTCCACAGTTTGATACCAGAGTCCCATTTTGGGTGAAAATACTTTCCTATGAAGAATCCCATTCAAGTCTCAGACAAAACCACAGAGATTAAATTTGACAGGGAAACTTCATAAAACGATAAAAGCAGATGTTAGGAACCAAGCAATTACTAATCCTTAAAATCTATTTTCTTAGTAATTGTTATTTATAAGAAACCTGAAATCTTTGAATCAATGAAATTTTTAACTGCTTTTATTTAGGTAAAATTTACACAGTGAAATCCTTAAGTTCAATACCTAAATGTAAACAATCATGTAACCAACAACTAAAGATGCAGAAAATTTCCATCTCCCCATAAAGTTTTCTCACATGTCATCCTACCCTATTCCCCCACCCCAAGACAACCGCTGTTCTGATTTCAAAATCTTGCAATGTTAGTTTTATCATTCCTTGAATTTCATATAAATGGAATCACACAGCATACGCTCTTTTGAATCTGGCTTATTTTGCTCCACAGAATAAGATTCATCCATACAGTTAAGCATCCTTAGTTCACTTTTTTTTTTTTTTTTTTTGCTAAGCAGCATTTCATTGTATGAATACATAACAGTTTATTTATTCTCCTGTTGATAGACATTTGGGGCTATTGTGAATAAAACTACTATGAACATTCTTGGATAAGTCTTTTTGCGGACATGACTTTTCGTTTCTCTTGGGTAAAAACATTAGAATATAATGATGCAAAGACAGAGATTATTGATGTTTAACTTTATAAGAAGGTATCAGACGGTTTCCCAAACTCGTTATGCCATTTATACTCCCACCAGTACACACAGGAGATCCAATTTCCACATATCTCACAGACATTTGGTTTTTTAAGTCTTTTTTAACAAAAGCCATACCAGTCATTTTGAAAGACTATCTTACTATGGTTTTAATTTGCATTTCCTTGATGACAAATGATTGGAGCCCATTTTCACGTGCTTATTTTCCATTTGTCTGCCTTTGTTTTGAAGTAGGTGACCTAAACATTTGCCCATTATTAGACAGTTGCTTGTATTTTTTTATTGATATGTAGGAGTTCTTTACATCTTCTTGATAAAAACCTCTTGGTAGACATATCTCTTCAAATAAATTATGCCTTTGTATACCTAAGCATATTGTATGCCTTTTCTTACTAGTGTCTTTGGATTATCAGTTTTAATTTTGATGAGGTCTAATTTAATCATTTACAAATTTTATGGTTCCTGCTTTTTGCATTCTTAGAAATCTTTGCCTGTCTCAATAGCACAGTCTTATTCAAGGTTTTCTTCTAGAAGCTTTATACTTCTACCTTCAAATTTATAGTCAATCTCAAATTAATTTGTGTTTAGTGTGAAGACGGATTGAGAGTCACATTTTCGATATGTTTATCCATTTGTTCCAGCACCATTTGTTGAAAATCTTTTCCATTCCCCCATTGAATTGCAGTGGCATCTTGGTCAAAAATTAATTGACCATATATATGTGTGCCTATTTCTAGACTCTCCATTCTGTACCATTGATATATTTTTCTATCATTATGCCAATAATATATTGTCTTGATCACTGCAGTTTTATAGTAAGTCTCAAAATCAGGTAAACTCCTCCAACTTTATTCTTTTCCAAAACTGACTCTTCTAGGTCTTTTTTTTATTTCTATATAAATGATGTTTTCTTCGAAAGGAGAGGGGGCTACTGTAATTTTGATTGGAATTGTGTTAACTCTATCTATAGATCTATTTGGGCAGAAGTGACATTTTAACAATATTGAGTCTTCCATCCATGAACAAGATATAATTCTTCTTTATTTACGTTTTATTTAGTTATTATCAGCATTGTTTTGAAGATTTCAGTATAGAAGTCTTGAATATCTTTTGCTAAATTTATTATTATTTATTTTATGGATTTTGATGATAAATGTTACTATTTTCTTAAATTTTATTTTCAAATTATTTCTTGTTATAATATAGAAATACAAATAATTTTATCTATTGACCTTGCATTCTGGGACTTTATTAAATCACTTGTTAGTTCTAGTAGTTTTTATATAATTTTCTGAAAGTTTTTTACATACACTATTATTCCATCTGCAAAGAAACACAGCTTGACACTTCTTTTTATTCTTCATGTCCTTTATTCCTTTTTATTTATTTTCATTTTTGTTCTCTTTTTTTAACCTTATTGCACTAGCTAGAGCCTCCAAGATAATGTTGAATGGAACTTATGAAAGTGAACATCTATGAGAGTGGACATCCTTGCCTTGTTGCAGGGTAAACCTGTCCAGTTTTTATTATTAAGTATGATGTTAGCTGCAGAGATTTTTTAAAAATCTTGTTTATCACACTGAGGAATTTTTCTTCCTTTTTTGGTATTTTTTTCTAGTATGGATCTGTTGACAATGAAGTCTCAAAAGCTTCATTTATTTAAGAATATCTGATTATTTCAGTCCCATTTTTAAGGATATTCTCACTACACATTGAATTCAATATTGATAGGCAATTTTTTTTCTTTCTGAAACCAAAAGACCTCATTTAATTGTTTTCTGACTTTCATTCTTTCTGATAAGAAGACAGTAGTCATTATTTTGTTCCCCATCATGTAATGCCTTTTTCTTTCTTTCTTTCTTTCTTTCTTTCTTTTCTTTTTCTTTCTTTTCTTTCTTTCTTTTCTTTCTTCTTTTTTCTTCTTCTTTTTCTTGTTCTTTCTTTCTTTCTTCTTTCTTCTTTCTTTCTTTTCTTTCTTTCTTTCTTTCTTCTTTTCTTTCTTTTTTTTTTCTTTCTTTCTTTCTTCTTTTCCTTCTTTCTTTCTTTCTTTTTTTTTTTTCTTTTTTTGTTTCTTTCTTTCTTCTTCTTTCTTCTTTCCTTCCTTCTTTCTCTCTCCTCTTTTTTTTTCTTTAAATTTTCTTCTCTGGCTGTGGTCAATATTTTATCTCTGGCTTCCAGCAAGTTGATTATTATATGTCTAAGTATAATTTTCTTTGTATTTATCTTGCTTGAGTTAGATCTAAAAATGGATGTTTTTCACACAATTTAAAAAACTGGGGACCATTATCTTTTCAAATAGTTTTTCTGCCCCTATTCTCTTTCCCCTTTCCTTTAGAAACTCTAGCTTCATGTATCTTAGGCTACTTAATATTTTCCCACAGGTCACTGAGGCTCTATTCTCCCCTTGCCAATCCTTTTTCCTCTGTGTTCTTCAGTGTGAGTAACTTCTATTGACTTATCTTAAGATTTGCTGACTCTTTCTTCTGCACTGTCCAGTACGCTCTTTAACCCACTCAGTAAGTTCTTATCTTATTCAGATATCTTATTTTGCAATGCTAGAAGTTCCATTTGACTCTTCTTCAAATTTTCCATTTCATGCTAAGATTCATCATCTGTCCATTCAATTTGACCATCTTTCCCTTTCAACTCTTGAACACATTTACAGTAACCATTATAAAATGCTTCTCCTCTAATTCCAATAGCTTGGCCATTTCAGGGTTTCCTTAGAATGACTGATTTTTCTTTTGCTTGTGGTTTAGTTTATTGCTTTTTTTTTCATATGTTTAATATAACTTTTTATATGTTGGGTGTTGTGAATAATACCTTGTAGGAAGTTTGTATTATATTGTCTTCATTAAAGTATATTATCTGGCAGTCAGATAATTTACTGGCACATCCTTTAATTCAGTCAGACTTGGTTTTAAGCTTTGTTAGTATGGTTCTATTTTAGTGTATTCTTTAACTAGGAGTGTGATCTTCCTCTAAGTTGTGGTCCTTACTCCTAAAATATGGCCTTTTGGAGTTCTCAACTAAGTGTCAGCCCATTTTGACTGGGCTAGAATTCCAGTGTCTTCCAGCATTGCATGATCTTTGAGAGTTCCAATCAGCTTTCTGACCCCACTGGTCTCTCTCTGCTTGGCCTTAGAGTCTTATTCCACATATGCATAGCCCAACCCTTGGCAAAAGACCCAAGGGGAACCTATACACAACCTCGATAGCCTCCTCCTCTCTAGGACCCTGGCCCGCATATTCCAGCTACTTTAGCATACCTAAATTCTGAGCTCTGCCTTCTCAGCTAAGCAAGACTGACACTCTCCACTTAAGCCTCACCTCCCTGCACCATAGTCTAGAAAGAAAGTGCCACTAATCAGAAAGCTGGAGTAAACATGAAGTTTACCTCTTAGCTTCATTCTAAGAATTATAGTCTTGTGCTGTCCATTTCCAAGTGCCTGAAAAACTGTATCTTCATGTATGTTTTCCAATTTTATAATTATTTAGAGCAAAGTTAACTCTTATACCAGTTTTGCTAATATGTCCTGAAATAGAAGTGCAATCAGCTAATAAGGCATCAGTTTATGCTCTTGAATCCAACGTCACTCCTTCAGCCTTAGTTTTCTCATCTTGTAAAATTATGGGTTGTCTGGAAGGGATTTACTTCTTCTAAGATCCTAAGATTCAGTAATCTCTTGCCTCAGATGTTAGAGAATATCTCCAGTCATAGCCTCATTCCTTATAAACACGTAAGTGGATTTATTTAGTGCTGGCATTTGGACTGCCACCTTGACCTTTTCCAGTTAGCACAAGTGTGGTATTTTGTTCTAAAAGCTAAATAAATAAATAAATAAATAAATAAATAAATAAATAAATAAATAAATAAATAAATAAATAAATCTCTTATAGGCATTATAGTTAGCAACATTCTTTCAAACCCACTACATCATTGTGCTGGAGTAGAAATTAAGATGGTCCCAGTTTTTTCCATTTAATATTAAAAGTTGACATCATTTTAATAGAGAATTTAGTAGATTAATGTCTAGAATGTTAGGTATGTGCCTGGGGTTTCTTGAGTGAAACGGTCCCATAAATATAAAACAGAATTTTCCATACTCAAAAACTGTAGTACTCCAAATATGTGTTATGGGATAGGATAAAGAGAAAAAATGAAAATAGTTAATCATTCTTGCATACTTTCAAATGTTCCAAGAACACACACACATACAATACCTAGTATGTACCTTTCATGAAATTATAAAACAAATTTACCAATCTTGCAAAAGACTAGGATTTATAAGCTACTTAACAGATATCCATTTCCTCAATTTCCTTTTTTGTCTTTTCTTCATTTTCTTAAAGACACTGATATTTACACATAAAACTGTATTTAAAGGGTTTTTAGGCAAGAATACTTTTGCATGTATTAAATCGTTTATTTAAAAGTTTTAACCTTTTTTTCTAAGAGTACTTGAAGGTTGTCTTGAGAAACATCACATGTGGAAAATAAAACTTTTTCTTGCATTAAGAATTTTTGGTGAAATATTTTTAAACTTCAGGTAGTCATTTCAGATGATCTAATAGAACCCCAGAGACAATAAAAGAAGAGTACATCTGTTATCCTCTCTGTTAATATAAGTGTCTGATTGTTCCATATCCCACTAGGCATATTCCCACATTAAACATGACAGAGAGAATGAGCAGTAATGACCACAGTGCAATGACTGGGATTGTAAACATACCATGCAATGACCATAGGCTCACTTCAGAAATAATGTGCTAACAATAGTAAAGTGACCAATGACAACCACAAAGGACTATTAAAAAACAGAGGGGGACATGTGGACACTAAAAGCTTGTTGGAGAGAAGGCATTTACTAAGCTTGCTCCTAGAGGACTCCCAAGGCCTCAGGACGTAGTTCACAGCACATTTTTCTCTTCCTTTATCTGCACAGTGAGAACACCAATTTCAGGACTACTCTTGAGAGCAGCATGAGAATTTTTCGGTGTGCAGTTTTTTGAGATGGAGATATTCTGAGGTTGACTTTAAATAGGTAGGAAAAGGAATATTTCTGGATATGGATAGCCTTCACACTGCACAGTAGGGTGGGACCATAAAAATGACCATGCAAGCTGAAACCATGCAAGTCATTTTAATAACCAGTGAGAAATTATGATTATTTTGTGACCTCTAAAAATTTGTTTTCTGTCTTACTAAATCATCACACTTCTAAGTTTGGGTCAGCTTCTAACCTTTTGTTCTTTGTTATTTGACTTAAACATTGTATAATATCTCTAAGAGTTATTTAATATGGAGGTTTTTGATTCTGTTTTTTACTAATATAACTCCGTCTGGGACATCTTCATTCTTTTCTTCACAGCCATTTTCCAATTTTACTTCCAGAGTCATCACTTTTTTGTTTCTTTGCTACACTTTCATCTTTGTTGGTCAATTCTGTTTCAGTAATCAATTTTTGTAAAAAGTCATGTGAGTTTATCACTGGGAGACAAAACACACCACCACCATGCACTTTGCTGTCTGTACATGAACTGAATAACAGATGCATAGTGACCAGTCACTGACAAGTATTGAATAAAGTGATGTGACTGTCACTGATCATGAGGTACATCTGCCATATATATGTACATATGTATATAATGTATAGCATTATAATTTGACATCTGTATACACTACAAAGTGAATACCACCACCACAGGTCCAGTTACCATTCATCATCACCATACACTTGACCTCCTCCAGCCATTTTGCCCACCCTGAAACCCCTTCTCCTCTGGAAACCAATAATCTGATCTCTGTATCTATGGGCTTGTTTTGTTTTATATTATTTGTTTTGTTTTGTTAAATTCCACATAAGTAAAATTATACAGTATTTATCTTTTTCTGTCTGACTTATTTCACTGGGCATAATACCATTAAAGTCCATCCATGTTGTTGCAAATGGCAGGATTTCATCCTTTTTTATGGCTGAGTAGTATGCCATTGTATTTATATATCACATCTTTATCCATTCATCCATCATAGGACACTTAATTCAACACCCATTTATGATAAAAACTCTCACCAAAGTGGGTATAGAGGGAACATAATAAAAGCTATATATGACAAACCAACAGCCAGCATACTAATCAATGGTGAAAAACTCAAAAGCTTCCCACTAAAATCTGGGACAAGACAAGGATGCCCACTATCACCACTCCTATTCAACATAGTCTTGGGAGTCCTAGCCACAGCAATCAGGCAAGAGAGAGAAATAAAATGGATCCAAATTGGAAAAGAAGAGGTAAAAGTGTCACTATATGCAGATGACATAATACTACATATAGAAAACCCTAAAAGGTCCACATAAAAACTACTAGAGCTGATTGAAGAATTCAGCAAGGTAGCAGGTGACAAGATTAACGTCCAAAAATCAGTTGCATTTCTTTACACTAACAATGAATCAACAGAAAAAGAAAGTAAAGAAACAATCCCCTTTAAAATAGCACCCAAAGTAATAAAATACCTAGGAACAAATCTAACAAAGGAAGTGAAAGACTTATACATGGAAAACTATAAACCATTGATGAAGGAAATTAAAGAAGACTTTAAAAAATGGTAAGATAGCCCATGCTCCTGGATTGGAAGAATAAATAGTGTTAAATTGGTCATACTGCCCAAGGCAACCTACAAATTTAATGCAATCCCTATCAAATTACCCAGGACATATTTCACAGAACTAAAGAAAAATCAATAAAATTTATATGGAACCACAAAAGACGTAGAATTGCCAAAGCATTACTGAAGAAAAAGAAAGAGGCTGGAGGAATAACTCTCCCAGACTTCAGACAATACTGTAGAGCTACAGTAATCAAGGCAGCATGGTATTGGTACAAAAACAGTCATATGAACCAATGGAACAGAATAGAGAGCCCAGAAATGAACCCACAAACTTTTGGTCAACTCATCTTCGACAAAGGAGGCAAGAATATACAATGGAATAAAGACAATCTCTTCAGCAAATGGTGTTGGGAAAACTGGACAGCAGCATGTAAATCAATGAAGCTAGAACACTCCCTTACACCATACACAAAAATAAACTCAAAATGGATCAAAGACTTAAACATAAGACAAGATACAATAAGCCTCCTAGAAGAAAATATAGGCAAAATATTATCTGACATACATCTCAAAAATCTACCCAAGCAATAGAAATAAAAGCACGAATAAACAAATGGGACCTAATGAAACTTACAAGCTTCTGCACAGCAAAGGAAACCATAAATAAAACAAAACGACAACCTACAGAATGGGAGAAAATTTCTGCAAATGATGAAACCGACAAAGGCTTGATCTCCAGAATATATAAGCAGCTCATATAACTTAATAGAAAAAAAACAAACAACCCAATCCAAAAATGGGCAGAAGACCTAAGCAAGCAATTCTCCAAGGAAGAAATACAAATGATCAATAGGCACATTAAAAAATGTTCAATATCACTAATTATCAGAGAAATGCAAATCAAAACTACAATGAGGTGTCACTTCACACCAGTCAGAATGGCTATCATTCAAAAGTCCACAAATGACAAAAGCTGGAGAGGCTGTGGAGAAAAGGGAACCCTCCTACACTGCTGGTGGGAATGCAGTTTGGTGCAGCCACTGTGGAAAACAGTATGGAGATTCCTCAAATGACTAGGAATAGACTCACCACATGACCCAGGAATCCAGCTCCTGGGCATATATCCAGAAGGAACCCTACTTCAAAATGATACCTGCACCCCAATGTTCATAGCAGCACTATTTACAATAGTCAAGACATGGAAACAGCCTAAACAGCCATCAACAGATGACTGGATGAAGAAGATGTGGTATATTTATACAATGAAATACCATTCAGCCATAAAAAGTGACAACATAACACCATTTGCAGCAACATGGATGTTCCTGGAGAATGTCATTCTAGGTGAAGTAAGCCAGAAAGAGAAAGAAAAATACCATATAAGATCGCTCATATGTAGAATTTAAAAAAAAAACATAAATAAAAAACAGAAACAGACTCATAGACATAGAATCTGGTTGCCAAGGGGGCAGGTAGTGGGAAGGAATAGACTGGGAGTTCAAAATTTGTAGATACTGACAGGTAGATGCAGAATAGATAAACAAGATTATACTGTATAGCACAGGGAAATATATACAAGATCTTGTGGTAGCTCACAGCGAAAAAAATGTGACAATGAATGTATGTTCATGTATAACTGAAAAATTGTGCTCTGCACTGGAATTTGACACAAGATTGTAAAATGACTATAACTCAATAAAAAATGTTTAAAAATAAAATAAATAAAATACATTCTCAAAAAAAAAAAATACAGATGGCCAACAAGCACATGAAAAGATGTTCTACATCATTAATTATTAGGAAAATGCAAATCAAAGCCACAATACCGTATCACTTCACACCTATTAGAATGACTATTATCAAAAAGACAAGAAATGACAAATGTTGGAGAGAATTTGCAGAAAAGGGAACACTTGTACACTATTGATAGGACTGTAAGTTGGTATAACCACTATGGAACACAGTACAAAGATTCCTCAAAAATAAAATTAAAAAAAAGAATAGAATTACCATATCACCCAAATATGCCGTTTCTGGGTATTTATCTGAAGAACATAAAAACACTAATTTGAAAAGACACGTGCACCCCTATGTTCACTGCAGCATTGTTTATAATAGCTTAAGACACGGAAACAACCTAAGCACCCATCAGTGGATGAGTGGGTAAAGAAGATGTGACATATATACACAATGGAATACGACTCCACCACAAAAAAGAAAGCATTTGTTTTTCACTTCATGATTTGTGGGCTGGAGAGCTAGCAGCAAAGTTTGTGTTTAGATAATTACTCAAGATTAGTACACTGTGGTAACTGAAATTTCGAACATTTTGTTGGAAGACTGGTGTTACCTAACTAAACTGTGGTGACTGAAATTCACACATATCTGAACCATGCAAAGTGAGGATTGTCTGTATTTAGAAAATTGGTTTTCCTACTGATTTGACTTGATCTCAGTTTAGTCATTGGATATTTATTTTCTTTCTGCTTTAATGGATTTATAAAACTTCTAAGAAAAGGGCTTGATGGGCTTTTTGGAGTTTAGAGGGAGTAAATCTCCAGCAAAACTCAGGTTTACGGGAGATAGAACTATTCCACTTGCCATAGAGCTTAATTTCTATTTTAAACTCCTGTTATATGAAGTAGCAAATCTGGGCATTCTATCAGTGGCTCTCATCCCTGTATTAGGACTCAGTCCAAAAATTCCCTTCTCAGGACCTACCAACACCCTTCCAGCTTCAGCCTGATTCTCTCCTCTTTTAGACATGGCCCCTCCCTCACCAGCAAACATTATAAGAGAGGGAGGATCTGGGTTCTGAAAACGAAGTATCCTTAGATGATCTTCCACATCTTCTTATCCAATGTCTGCATCTTTCTGAAACTCAAAAACCAAGAATTTACCTAATTTCCCATGGAGGGTTCTACTATAAAGACCACTTCCCCAGCAGCAGGTGCTGCAAGATTCCAACTTTAATGGGAGAAAGACCAGATGATAAAAAGCAATGGAGAAAAACATAAAAGCTAATGTGTTCCCTAAATTTTATCCCACAGTAAGAGAAGAAATACAGTGAGGTGTACTGGTTATGAGTTTAAACAAAGGTCTGTCAGCTTCTTGAATTTAAATCCATGCTTCACTGCTAAATATTACTTTATCTCATTGGACCTCAGTTGCATCATCTGTAAAACTGAGAGACCAATGGTACAGACCTCTTAAGATTTTTGTGGAAATTAAACTTTTTTTCATGAAAAGCATTTAGCATAGTGCCTGGCAGTTAGCAACTGCTCAATAAATGTTAACCTTTGTTACTAAGAGAAGCAGCCACCAGTGGATAATGGAAACTCAAATTTTTGAGATTACATATCCCCCAAATACCCTTAGAATTATACCATTTATTCTCAGCTGGCGTGTACTGCCACAAGCTTTGCAAAAACAACAACAACAACAACAACAACAACAACAACAACAACAACAACATCAACAACTAGCCCACAATTCTGTTTTGAGCTAAAAAATTAAACCTTGCTTAGAATTTTCTTTACACAAAATTAAAAGAAGAGGATTTGCTGCTTTTTAAAAAGGATTCTATGTGATCACACACTGCATGTATCCTGTGGACTAGATTAGAGTAATGAAGTGTATGAATTTCAGTAAAAAAGCATTTTCTCTTTATCACCAACAACAGAGGCAAAGATTTAGAAGACTAACAGCAGGGGCAATCATGCTAAATCCATGTGAACTAATCAGTTGAGTATGAAGGGTCAAGAATCACAAAAATTCAAATTTTTTCCTCCTACCATTTGATGGCTAATACACCTGTGAAACCTGGGAAACAGTCCTAACTGTCATCGCCTTCACCATTTCCATCATGTGTCTGGAATTACTTTCCAGAAATGTTCGTGTGTGTGTGTGTGTGTGTGTGTGTGTGTACGTGCACACACACATGTCAGTGAATACAAAGGTTGGGCAAGGAGAAAGAAATGGTTTTGAAATGACAAATAGGATATTATTTATTGGAGCATTAACTGGGTATTGACAGCTTTCCATAGTTTTCCTTACAAGTGTGGCAGATCTCCCACATACAAAATAAAGTCAAATAAATACATGAATTATCAGCATCTCCTCAGCAAGTGTACCCAGTGCGAAATGTAACGCTTGCTAAAGCTGAGCATGTGAGCAACAGAGTTAGAGGCCAAGGGTCAGGGTAAGCCCAACAACTAAATCATAGACTCAACTCTACCCTGTGATGAGAAGAATGGGGGAAGAATCTCAGCCCCTCCTTATTCTTTCCAACTTTGTACATCTGTTATTCTTGCCCATTTGACCCCTCTCCTCCTTCTTTGATGACTGCACCTCAATTTTACCTTAGGAAACAACCCCCAAGGCATAAAGTCTTCTGTAAACAAAGTTTCTTCCTCCATCTTTAGCTTAGGACCTGCTACCTTTTGCAGGAATTCAATCCTGAGCAGGCAGATGTAAGGAATGAAGTCAGCTGGGCTCATTTGTCCCAGCACTGATGCCAGGAGACTGCAACCCAAATCCCTAGAGCTGCCCTGTCCAAGCTTGGGATTTCCAGACTTCCTATTGAGCCTGAGCATTCTCTCACATTTTTCTTGTAAATTCCCTGTTGCCTAAGTCAGCTAGGATCAGTTCTGTTGCTTACAACTAAAGAACTCTAGCTCATAGGCCACTCATCCTGCCTTCTGCCAAGACTCTGCTTAAAACTGTCTGGGGTGAAGAGATTCCTTCTGTGATTACTTCCCCTAAGTTCCATGCCTCAATTAGGGATGATGCCACCAAAAGAAGAAGGAGGTTAAGCTTCCATTTCAGAGGTCAGGAAGCATGAAAGTTAGAAACAGGAAGTCATCCTATTTAGTCATAAATATGTATATTAAAGATAGAACACAAATACTAATTTTTGTTTAATAAATTTAGGTCAGAAATAATTCTTAAGGGTTGGGTTTGTTATTTTCTGGCCTTTAAATATTATCTGCTATAGACTGAATGTTTGTGTCTCCCCAAAATGTATATGTCAAAACCTAATCTCAAATGTGATGGTAGTTGGAGGTAGGTCTTGGGACGTGATTAGGCTGTGAGAGTGGAGCCCTCATGAATAGGATTAGTACCTTATAAGAGAGATCCCAGAGCACCTCCTCACCCCTCCTGCCATGTGACGACACAGCAGGAAGATAGCTATCTATCATCCAGGAAACGGGCCTATCACCAGGCACTAAATTTGCTGATGCCTTGATCTTGGACTTTCCAGCCTCCAAAACTGTGAGAAATAAATGTTTGTTGTTTAAGCCACCCAGTCCACAGTATTTTTGTTATATCAGCCCAAACTAACATTACCGAGCAGTTCTTAATCTAATATTATGCTTCATTAAGAAAAACACTTGGGTTTTTTCCATATTAAAACAAACAAACAAAAAGTAACAACAATAACAAGACACACTACTTGTCTAGAGATTCATGGTTTGTGGCAACTTGGTCAACCATCTTGGACTACAGGAACTAAAACAGCAGGTTTTGATTCATACTCTCTCACGTGAAGGAAAGGCAGGCCTTAAGGTCCCCTGAGTCTTGCCTAAGCTTCCTGGATGGACGTCCCTCTGTGCCTCTTTTTGCACAGACACACTTCTTTCACATGGCTTGACTACCAGCAGCTCCCTTTCAATTGGACAAAGAACATTGTGAGACAGTCTTCCACCAACCCCCTGAGCAGCCCAGCACGCTGTGACAAAGCACGGCCGCCTCTCTTGCAAACAGCGAGCAGAGCCCCGGACAGTAAGTTTTTAATCATTCATTCCAGAACCCTTTGAAGCTGCAAAAGTTACTATTATTCACATAACAGTAAAGATTACTAATTAACTTCCCTAGAAACTTCTTTTAAGCCTTTTAAAGAGGTTATACCTTTTTTCTAAACTTTCAACAAAATTGAACCAAGCAAAAGTTATGTTTTTTTCTTTTCTTTTTAAACAGAGTTATGCAGTAGTTTTCTCATGTTTTCCATGGTTACTGCCTTTGGTAACTAATTCTGATATTTAATACCTCTCAACTTAGCTTTTCTCTTCAGTATCAAGGACAGAGTGGGCCAGTAACTTTTTAAACTTCGACAATCCCCAAGGCCTGCTGGGTGAGAAATGAGGCACCATGCCACCCGACTTCTCCCCTGATGGGCAGAATGCTACCCCTCTTAATGCACAGGCGTCAGATCTTCACTCAGAATCACTCCCGAGTGCAAATGACCATTCTTACACCATTGTGGAATTCGGCGATCAAGCTCCGTATTAAAAACACCTCCAACGTGCCTGACATTACTTTAGGCACTGTTGTATTTAAGAAGAGCAGAAGGTAATGTTTGCCTGTAAACATGGCAGTGATCCTACCAAATTTTAAGGAAGGTATCTACTTTCCTATGAAGATCACATCTTTTTCTTTCTCTGAGGTCAGAACCTCCTTGGATCTTGCATACTGCATTGTCTTCCCATCCTTTGTAAAGGAAACAAGACATAATGGCAAAGGCAAAGTAGTGGTAATGATAATAGTGAATAATGAGTCTTGGGAGAAGACCCACAACGCAGAAGAGTGGACTCAAACCCACTTGCTGTCCCAAGAGACGATGAATTACCCTGACTCAGGTGCTTATTGTAAGAATCATATTTACCAATGTGATTATTCATTTCATTATCCCTACAAAGTGATTTCAGTTACTCCCCACTGTTTGGATACAGAAACCCTGTAAAGCTTCTGAAACAGGTAGAAGTTACCAAGAGGAAAGGAAGTCTCCAGTCTTGTACCCAAAGTGTGGCCCAGAACCACAGCACTAGCATCACCTGAGACCTGTTAGAAATTCAGAATCCTGGGCTCCACCCCACACCTACTAAATCAGAATCTGCATTCTAACAAGATCCGCCGGTGACTCCTCCACATATTAAAACTTGAAAAGTTCTGGTCGATAGCATGTGATAATTTGAAAGAGCCTTCAAAGCTACCTGGAGTTCCTGGTTGTAATTTCTAGAATGTGAAGGAGAATTTATAATGCATGTGCACGTCTTCCCTGCAGTATAGCATGAAACCCTTCTGATTTGTGACTGAAATAAGACGACATCTTATAAGATCTGTCTCTACTGATATGAATTGTCCAACAGTGAAATTTTCACACCATATATGCTTCCACTGAAAGAAAAGAATTTATGTGCTTATCAAATTTAAAATAGTTACATTTATTTTAATAACACTTAACATGAACATGAATTATGCAGCCACATTAAGGAAAGAGTAAGGAAAATAAAACCAGTTCCTATAAAATAACTTTGTTGCCCAAATGTGCCCAAAACAAAATCTTGGATCAACATGCCTTTTCTTTTTCTCTTTTCCAAAATATCCCATTAAATAGATTTAGCTTTGTTTTTCAAACTACCCTTACCAAAGAATGATTTTGTGATACACTTAAATCCATATGGCTCATTCCATTATGAAATGGCCATGAAAAATGAAGGGAAAGAATACAGTTTTTCTCCAAAGAATTTATTTGAGGTGACGAAGTAGATGAAAATGAGGCTATTTCAAGGGTTAAACTTATATTCCATGTCCTCCAAAAATCTAATGAAATTTAGGCCTCTGGGAAGGATGGAGAAAATTTTATAGAAAATGAAGACTCTAAGGAAAACAATCTCCATGGGTAGTCCAAGAGGAATGAGAACCTATCTATAGCATTCAGGATTTAGGTTAAAAAGGAGGAAAAGTTTCCTGACAATTAAGATTATCAAATGTATAAATTAGCGCTATATGGAAATTTAAGAGCACACAGTGTTAATAGTGCTTGCTTCCCTGAAGTCATGAAGTTGATTTATCCTTACTGGGGCTCTTGTTTTAACAATAATATTGTTATTGTTATTATTATGGCAGCAACGACAAGTGAGCATTAAAAATGTGCCAGGCACTGTGCTTTGTACTTTACATGCATTGTACGTGCCACTATTATACTCATTTTATAGTTGGAAAGAACTGATACTATGAGAGGTTAAATGACTTATCCAAGGTCACAAAGGCAGTTTGTGACAGGATCAGGATTCATACAAGGCAACTTCCCTCCAGGGTCAGCACACTTAACCCCTCTGCTATACTATACTGCCTCCTGATACCCATACATAGTGACAAGTCAAACTGGGACCCCAGAGTTGGATTAACTTGGTGCTGTGGTAAACAGCCTTTCAGGGAAACAATAGTTGATATTGGGAAAGACATTAAGGAGTATAAAGATAACATCTAGTTAACAAGGTGATTCAAACATCTGATTTGCTGTCAGTTCAATGTGTCATCAGTCACAAAGCACAGCCCACCAAGCTGAGAGCTGATTTAGGCTGCCTTGGGGTTTCCATATGCCAGCCACATGGCCCTCACCATATAAATACCCCCTCCAAAAAAAAAAAAAAAAAAAAAAAAAAACGAGTTCTGGAGACATTCTGAGCCTCACTCTCCATTGCATTAACCAACCATGATCTGTCGACACGTAACACGACCAGAACAACAAGCATGTCCTTTCTCTCTCTCTCTCTCTCAGTTATACACGAAACAAATGACAAAAATTTGTAACAGAAGGACCATCAGAAGAGCCTGAAACTGAGTCGATGCCATCACTACCATAATATAAATGCAGTGGACCTAACGCTTCTAGTGTCTCTCTAGATCAAACAAGGTAACATACGTAAATCCCAGCCCGTGTGCAAGACGTCAGAGGTACTCTGCAAATGTCAGTTCTTTCCTTTGCCCCCTTCTTAATTACATGGCTCTCACATACTTTATTTTACTTCTGAATTGGAGACTAGATGGCAGGATCCCTTTATAAAAAGCCAGGTGATATCCCAGTGTGAAGGAAACGCACCAGAGTCAGAAGTGACAGGGCAGCAATGGCGCTATTTATAAGATGTCTCCACTTTGTGAAAGGCAGCTCAGTCCCACAAGAGGAAAGGAAGGTGAGTGTACACATCAAGACTTAGCACATGACAGCAGACAAGATCTGAGAGCTAATGCAGAAATCTGACACCTGACCACTATAAACTGCCTTATGCTATAAGAAATCATGAATCATTTGAAGGCAGTAAATGCCTGGGGTGTACTGGACTGTTACCAGTAGCTTATAATAAACAGAAAATACCAAACTGACCAAACACCACGAAAATGACCCAAGTGTTCACAGGAAGGTCCAAATAGACTACTGATTACAGGGGGCTCAGATAACATCTTACCTTAGAAGTTTCCTTATTTGTGCTTAGAAGTCTCAAAACGGATTTCTTGGTTACAGGGAAAACTATCGATTTTTGTATTAACTTTTTAAAATTATACTTTATCTTACAAAAGGGTTACCATAATAAGTGAAAGGCTTGTTTTTCTCAGCAACTCATCCTGGAAGCAAGTCTAACATATATGCCTCTAGTGAATCAGTAGAAGGAAAACAATCTAAAAGGAATGAGAAGTTTCTTTAGCGAAGTGTTTTTCAGATTTTTGTAACTTATGCCCTCCTTTGATATGTTCCAACTTTACATGCCTTCTTTTAATGTTCTACAAAATTTAAAGCAAAATGAATATTGTTATTTGCACTGAGTCAAAACAATGGACAAAGTAATGCTTCGTTTTCAAACCACACTGTCCCGTGCCACCATTATGACACTGGAGGTGGCCGCAGAGGGGACCAGTGCGCTGCTGCTCACTTCTGTTTGAAGAATCCCTACTCTTGCACTCATCCTGAAATGCCACCGGCTTCTACAGAAAAGAAATACTCTCACTGACCAAAACAAAACAAAGACCCTTCGATTCTACTCCATGCTAAGAGATAACACCATACGGGGATGAGAACATATGCTAACATTTGATTAAAACACAACAGGGAAATAAATATCAGCACAGATTCCCTTAGAATTTAGAGTTTGACATATGTGAAAGTTCCTGGCATAGGACCTAATATAATTGTTTAACAGATAATATTTGAACACCAACCCAAATTTATCCTTAACCTGCTATCCTATGTCTGCTGCATTAATTTATAATTAATCTTACAACCATCGAAATAGTTTTTTTTTTAATATTCTGTTAAGACCTATCCATATTCTTGTGCTCTGAAAAGAAAAGAACTGTCAGAACAGGAATACACTGAGGTGTTCACATTTCAGTCAGTGTAAACCAGTAACAAATACACACTTTGTTATGAATGTTCATGGAACCAGAAATGTACTGGGTGCCTTGAACTCGAGCTCAGCACAATGGTGCAACCAAAATTAAAATCTAAGCATGTGAAGCACTTAAAAATAATGGTAGTTTTTACTTGAGTTAGTAGCATAGGGGAATTGCATTACATAATATGCAGTAAGACCTAATGTCTTAAAAATCTTAACCTACCCCAAAGTCACACTTAAAGGCAGCTGTCCTCTCCCGTCTCCCCTTTCCCCTCCTTCCTTTCCACAAATTTGCCCAGATTACTTCCTCATCTCACCCTGGTACTAATTCTCTTCACCTCCTTACTTCTCTCTCCATCTTTACCCTCTTTAGAAGAGAACAAAAGAGAAAGGACTGCATATACTGATCTGAACTCCCTTGTCTGAAATGTTTGAAGCCATATATATTCAGAAACTCAGAACTTTTCAAATTTTAAGCTTAGCATGATGCATATACTACATATAAATTCAGTGTCTGGAAAAGCATCCTGAAATTAAGCACATTAATATTTAGGCAGTGAAATATATGAATATTTATATTAAGTGAGTTAAGTAAGTATCACACATAGACTATACGAGCTTAGGTCAGGTTTGGGGCAAGTGAATTTGCCAGAAAAGATTTTTGTTTTCAGAGCTTTGGTAGTTTCAAAATTGCAAAAGAGATTATAAATCTGTACTTCTAAATTAACATTTTTCCTTTTATTCCTGACACATATAACTTTATTAATAGCCAATTAAGGTTATTAAGAATGATGGAATTGTGTTACCAAAGGGAAGGGTGATCCACTGAGCACCTACTATGTTCCAGGCACTATTCTAGGTTCTGTACCTGGTGAACAAAATACATTAAAATCCAGCTCTCACGGGGCTTGCTTAAATTCTGGAAGGGAGCAGGCGGGGCTGGGGTGGAGAAAGGGACATAAGGAACAAACAAGCAAATGAAAATCTAAGACCTGGTAGCTAAAGATGCAATGAAAAAATATATGAAGCTGAGAAAGGGCATAAAGAGTGGGAAAGCATGGGGAAGTGGTCCAGGAAAGCTTCTCTGGGAAGTTAAAATTTGAATGGACACTTGAAAGGCATGATGGAGTCAACCTTGTGACTTTCAGGAGGAAGTGTATTCTAGGCTGAGGAGACAGCAAGTGCAAAGTTAAGGTAGGGAGGTGGCGGAGGTGAGGGGGAGGAGCAGTGGTTGAGTGTCCTGAGGGACAGGGAGAGTGATAGACTTGGGCAGGTGACTGGAGCCCTGTTGACTCAGTGACGGGAGGAGGAAAGACAGCCAGACAGTGACGGAGGGCGAGAAATGCAAGTCAAGCAGGGAGCAGGACGAGGTCAACGAGGGGCCGCCAGGCTGCCACGGAGGCCGTGCTGAGTCTCTAAACAAGCACGGTGGGCAGTGCAGGAGGGCAGGAGGACGGACAGCAGAGGCCAGGCCCCCGCACTGCGAGGACGATGGGGGAAAGGAAGTGAACAGCTTACGGAGCTGCTGACCAAACTGAAGGCTTGGCAGCAGGACAAAGAAGAATCCACGCCGAAAGGTGGGCTCTTGGGCAAAACAGGTCCAACAGCCTGGGGGAAATTAGTACTGAGTTAGCCAGATACTGACTGTCCTACACAGAGTCAGGATGAGTTCTGCCAGCTGGAGCAGGGACTGGCAGGAGGGGAGTGGGATCGTTACAAAGCTCCTCTCCTATTTCTGAGGTCAGGGATAAAGTTTCTTAATATTTGGTTCTTCCACATACCTAAGGAGTCCTGAAGCAGTCACAGAGCCCTGGGAAAACAGCAAAATGTCTTCTGCATCCTCTGATGAAAAATGGCATTTGATAACAAGGTAAGGAAACAGCTGTGGTAGTAACACAGCAGGAAGGATGGATCTTTGGGAAGAGTATGTTGGTCCACAGTAATAGAGGAAAGAAAAAACCTGCCATTCAATAGGAATAATGATGCCCCCAGAACGACTGTTAGTAATGATAGTAAGAAAACAACCATGAAAATGATCATTATTATTAATTTCCACTTATTTAATTACCACTGTTTGCCAGGCACAGTGCTAGGCACTTCACATACGATTTCTCAACCTCACAGCCACGAAGTGCTCAAAGGACAGATAGGTGGTATTATTTCTTGGTCTCGTTTACTGGCCACTGTCACTCTGAGTCTGAACCCAATTAAGAAATAAGACGCAAGTACCAATGTAGATTAAAATGTCAGTTTTAATCCTGAAAAACAAAACTAGAAAACGTGACTGTCAAATGGGGTTCTTAATCTCCAAAGGGGATGGCTTCCTCCACAAGTGTAAGACCTTTTCCTGTAAGCTTAGTTCAGAGCAGGGAAAAAAAAAAAAAACAGATGCTGCATTCTCCAGAAGAGAGAGAGAGAGAAAGGGAGAGAGATCAAGCAAACTACTTAATCAATAAATGATTCCCTTTTCCAGCTGGAAATATGTGCAAAGAATAGTTCCTCTTTTTCCTAGGGAGGGCAAGTTCCTTCTCTGTATGGAAGAGTGGGGAATAAAAGCCACTTTGGTCTTTTTATACACATTTTATAGACAAGCCAACTGCAGTTCTAAAGTGTAAGTAACTTGTCCAAGTCATAAAGCTGGGAGGTAAAAGACAAGTCAGGATTTGAATTCAGTCTGACTCAGAAGTCCTAACTCTTTTCACTACGTTACTTTAAAAAACTATTCAATTATTCAATCCTAAAATTTATATGAAACCACAAAGTCCTCAAATAGCCAAACCAATCCAGAGAAAGAACAAAGCTGGAGCCATCAAACTTCCTTATTTGACACCATATTACAAAGCTATAGTAATCAAAACAGTACAAGACTGGCATAAAATTAGATACATAAATCAGTGGAACAGCATCAAGAGCCCAGAAATAAACCCATGCATATAGAGTCAACTAATATTTGACAAGGGAGCTAAGAATACTCAGTGGAAAAAAAGAAAATCTCTTCAACAAATGGTTCTGGGGAAATTGGATATTTACATGTAAAAGAATGAAACTGGACCCCTTTAAACACGAACCATAAAGTTTAACTCAAAATGGATTAAAAGACTTAACTGTAAGACCTGAAATGATATAAATCCTAGAAGAAACATTAGGAAAAAATCTCCTTGCCATTAGTCTTGGCAATGATTTTTTTCAATGTGACACCGAAAGCACAAGCAACAAAATCAAAAACAAGTGGGACAATATCAAACTAAAAAGCTTCTATACAACAAAGGCCAATAAAATCAAAAGGCAACCTGCAGAATGGGAGGAAATATTTGCAAACCACACATCTCATAAGGGGTTACTATCCAAAATACATAAAGAACCCTTTCTCCAGCTGGCTTATTTCACTAAGCATAATATCCTCCAGATTCATTCATGTTGTTGCAAATGGCAAAATTTTATTCCTTTATATTGCTGAATGGTATTCCATTGTGTCTGTATATGTGTGTGTGTGTGTGTGTGTGTGTGTGTGTGTGTGTGTGTGTGTGAACATGTATATATCACATCTTTATTGCTTCATCAGTTAATGGACACTTAGGTGGCTTCTATAGCATGGCTATTGTAAATAATGCTGCCATGAACATTGGGATGCATGTATCTTTTCAAATGAGTGCTTTTGTTTTCTTCAGCTTTATAGCCAGGAGTGGAATTGCTGGATAATATGGTAGTTCTATTTTCAGCTTCTTGAGAAACCTCCACACTGTTTTCCACAGTGGCTGTACCAAAATTTACATTCCCACCAACAGTGTGCAAGGGTTCCCTTTTTCCACATCCTCGCCAGCATTTGTTATCTGTGTTCTTTTTGATGATGGTCATTCTGACAGGTGTAAGGTGGTATCTCATTGTGGTTTAGATTTGCATTTCTCTGATAATTAGTGATTTTGAGCATCTTTTCATGTGCCTGTTGGCCATCTGTAGGTCTTTTTTGGAAAATGTCTGATCAGGTCTTCTGCCCATTTTTCAATCGTGTTGTTTGTTTTGCTTTTTCATGTTAAGTTGTATTAGCTGTTTATATATTTTTTGACATTAACCCCTTATTGGTCATATCATTTGCAAATACTTGCTCCCATTCAGTAGGTTGTATTTTCATTTTGTCAGTGGTTTCCTTTGCTGTGCAAAGGCTTTTAAATTTAATTAGGTTCCATTTGTTTATATTTGCTTTTGTTTCCTTTGCTTTAGGAGACAGGTCCAAAAAGATATTGCTATGATTTATGTCAAAGTGTGTTCTGCCTATGTTTTCTTCTAGAAGTTTTATGGGTTTTGGTCTTACATTTAGGTCTTTAATCAATTTTGAGTTTATTTTTGTATATGGTTTTAGAAAATGTTCCAATTTCATTATTTTACATGTAGCTGTCTAGTTTTCCCAGCACCACTTATTGAAGAGACTATCTTCCCCAATGCATATTCTTGCCTCCCTTGATGTAGATTAATTGATCATAAGTGTGTGGGTTTATTTCTGGGCTCTCTATTCTCTTCCATTGATGTGTGTCTCTTTTTGTGCCAGTACCATACTGTTTTTATTACTGTAGCTTTGTGGTGTAGTCTGAAGTCAGGGAGAATGACTCCTCCAACTCTATTATTTCTCAATACTGATTTGGCTATTCAGGGTCTTTTATGCTTCCACATAAACTTTAAAATTATTTGTTCTGAGTGAAATAAGTCAGACAGAGAAAGACAAATACTGTATGTTATCACCTATACATGGAATCCAAAAAATAAAACAAACAAATGAATATAACAAATCAGAAACAGATAAACATATATAGAAAACAAGCTAGCTGTTACCAGTGTGGAGAGGGGAGGGAGGAGGGGCACGATAGGGGTAGGAGATTAAGAGGTATAAACTACCATGCATAAAATAAATAAGCTACAAGGACATATTGTACAGCACAGGGAATATAGCTAATATTTTATAATAACTTTAAATGGAGTATAATCTATAAAAATTTTGAATCACTATGTTATATACCTGAAACCAAAATAATATTGTAAATCAACTATACCTCAATAAAAATAAATTTAAAAAGAACTCATACAACTCAACAGCAAAATAATCATCATCATCATCATCATCCAGCTTAAAAATAGGCAGAGGATATGAATAGACACTTTTTTCAAAGAAGACTTCAAATGGCCAACAGGTACATGAAAAGGTGCACAACACTAATCATCAAGGAAATATGAATCAAAACCACAATGAGGTATCCCCTCACACCTGTCAGAATGGCTGTTATCAAAAAGACAAGAGATGACAAGTGTTTGTGAGGATGTGGAGATAAAGGAATACTTATGCACTGTTGGTGGGAATGTAAATTGGTGCAACCACTAGGGAAAACATTAGAAAGTTTCCTTAAAAAAACTACAAACAGAATCACCACACGATCCAGGAATTCCACTTCTGGGTATATATCTGAAGGAAATGAAATCACTATCCCAAAGAAGTATCTGCACCCTCCTGTTCATTGCAGTCAGTTTTATTTACAATGACCAAGACATGGAAGCAACTTAAGCACATATCAACAGGTGAATGAATAAAGGAAACATAGTATACACATATATACAATGGAATATTTTTCAGCCATAAAAATAGAATGAAATCTTGCCATTTGTGACCACATGGATGGACTCTGAGGGCATTATGTTAAGTGAAATAAGTCAGAGAAAGAAAAATACCATATGATCTCACTTATTTGTAGAATCTTAAAAAAAAAAAAAAAAGCATTCATAGAAACAGAGAACAAATTGGTGGTTGCCAGAGGCAGTGGTTGAGGGTAGGAAATTGATAAAAGATGGCCAGAAGGTACAAACTTCTAATTATAAGATAAGTAAATTCTGGGGATGTATTGCACAATATGTGACTATAGCTAACAATACTGTACTATATATTTGAAAGTTGCAAAGAGAGTAGATCTTAAATGTTCTCATCACAAGAAAAAAAATCATAATTCTGTGAGATGTTGGATGTTGGCTAAACTTACTGTGGTAATCATTTCACAATATATACATATATCAAATAATTATGTTGTACATCTTGAACTTACACAATGTTATAGGTCAATTAATAAAACTGGAAAAAATAATTTCATTAAAAAATTAACTCGAATTTTTAAAAATTCTTACAAAGGTAACAAAGGATCACTGTAGAGACTACAAATAAGATATAAAAAATAAAATAAAATAAAATAAAAGCACCCATAATCATCCAGAGCCTTTGTATATATTTTGATGTACAGCCTCTTTGCCTTTATACAAGGTGGCCTGTCTGAAAAAAGGCTTAAATCAGATTATTACTGGGAAATTTCAGAGGGAGTTGGAGGACAAGCACCGTGAGGGAGACAGGGCTCAGGGCCCAGAGCATGAAGCTAGTAAGTAGTTCCTGCAGTCTCCAACACACTGGTCCTCAACATCTGCCTGCCAGAAGTCAGGGCTCACCTTGGCAAAGCCAGCATCCAATTCCTTCCCCATTTGCTCCACCTGGGTATCTGACTGAGGTCCCTCCCTTCCTCTGGCACCTGAAGTCAGAAAGCTGCCTCATCCATCATAGTCCTTTCAGTTTCCAAAGCCTCATACCTGTGCTCTTGCCTGTTTGGCTATTCCTCTTCAGCTCCCCAGGCGCCGGGTTGCTGGCAGTTGCCTGGTTTTGGACCACCTCCTCATTTGAACATCTGGAATTAGAGGCTCCATCTCTCTTAAATGTCTACTGGCTTCCAGCTCACTACTTGCTCTGATCCTCACTCTTTTGTTGCTTCCATAGATAATTCTAACACCTGGCTTTCAGTACTAGGACATCCCCAGCCTGCTGACCTCTCAAAACCAGATTTTAACCAGAGTCTAACCCATCCCCAAACCTACCATCTATCCAGGCTCTTCTCCAGGCCTGGATTTCACAGTCCCAATGCTCTTCAATGTCCACAATCAGTAGCTACCAATGTCCCTGGGTTGACACCAGTCTTTGCTACTTCTGCCAAAAGTCTGGTTAGAAACTAAGGATCAAACATATTTCCAAATCTGTAAATCTTATACAGTACTTTGTTCTTATTGAGAAGTGGCATCTATTTCCTATCACCAGGAGAGATGAGAACACTGCTGCCCCCTACATCTTGGTACCTAATTCACCAAGGAAAACACAGTGTAGTCAGGCACCAGAAGGAACACTACTTCACTCACATAAAGAAGAGGCAGAGCGCCATCAGTTTCAGCAGTGAGCACTGGTCCCCCACAGCCAATGGTTATTCCCAGCAGTCACAGGGCCACTGGCCCGCGTGCACCCCTCCTGTCCCACAGAATGAAGGACCCCATCCTCTTCAGGGACTGATACAGTAGTGGGGTTGGCCAGGCGCCACATGACACACGTGTACACAGAACAAAGGAGCACACACGGAGCGTGAAACGGAGAGCTGCACCCCTGCAAGGTGAGCAGTCCAGCACAGGCCCTCATGATAAGGAAGGCTCCAGACCCAAGGTGGCCCACGCTCATGAAGAGGAGTGGGGCCCAGAGACTGCACACATGAGACGGCCTTTCCCAACAGGCCTACTTTTCAGAGTTCCTCTACGTAGAAATGTATTGTTTGCATTGTGTCTTTAAATGTGTAATCATCCCTGAGTGGAATTTAAAGAATGCTTTTCTGTATTTGTTTTCAGCACAACTCTGTATGATACAGATTCTCTTAAACTTGCCTGAGGCCATACCTTCCCCTCTTCCTGAAAATAAGCCATTGACTCACCATGAAACTGTTAACCAAGTGCTTTGGGCTGTCACTTACAAGATTATAAACACTAAATGGAATAAATCTGGACTAATTAGAATGATTAGAAGTAGAATTATTATATTAGAATCAAATCAAGTAAGTTAAAATTACTGATTAAAATGAAGAGTTAGCTATGAAAAATGTTCAAATCAGTGCCTGCATTTACAATTTGACTAAAACATCTATAAGTTTTCTAGAAAGAACTTTAAAAAAATCAGTCCCTGAAGTCCACACCACGACTACATTCAATGTCATTGACATGGCAATGAAGAACTCCTCAATGGGGCATTTCTAGTTACAAGCAGTTAGGGAATCAATGCACTGTAATCAATGTAAACTGCCCGCCTCACCCTGAGACATACTTTCATCCAGGTAGGGAAGGAGACTGGACCATGGATCTGAATCCCAAGTGGAGGAAGGGGGAAGAGTCTTGAATTCCCTCACTGTCCAGATTCAGGTGGCCTTGGGATACGTACCAAAGATCTTAAGAAACTTGGAAAGGATCATCAAACCACTGTAATGCACGCTATTCTAAATTCAGCTTTGAAATCACTTCTTGGAACTGCACTAAATAGGAGCACCTTCAAACCTGCAGAATACAAGCACGTATAATTAGGTAAGTACCAGATTTGTTCAGGTTGTGGCAGAATGAAAGAATCGTGTGGTTTTACTGAGTTAGTGTATGACTTATTAGAGCCTTGGTCTCTAAAACATCACCAGCAGTGTAACGATGTCCAGGATGGTTATAAGTTAGCAAGGAGCTAACACACAAGTTTTTGTAATCAGTGAAGCATCAAAGATCTTTGAAAATCTAGCAGGAGGTTAATTTGCCCTCAAGCACAGTTGAATCAAGCTGAAGAAGGACCTCAAGGAATATGTTTATCACTCCTGAGGTGTTCTTTTAACACGAAGCCCACGACCTGGGAAACAGGCAGACTGGAGCTCTAGAAAATCATATGAATTCCTGGCCAGGAAAGTGGCCCTTGTCCCATTATCCAACACCAAGAGCACAGCATTTATCCACATAGTAGGGACGGATATACAAAACAAGCTTTTCTTTGTGACGCGAAAAACAGACAAACAAAAAATCAGTAAGTCTGCTTTTCTTTCACCCTGTTCAAATGTTTGGGATTTTCTAGCACCGTGCTAGACCAGCTCTATACCTGACTGAAATAACCCAAGAGGAGGATACAGAGGGAAGACCAAATTCAGAATGCTCTGTGGAAGTACATCTGTTTCATATGAGACACACAATCTGTCTCATTCCAACCTGCATTTCTGGGTCACTTGAGACATTTAAACTGCACTTATAATTAACAGCTATTTTTAAACAGCGAAAAAATAGAGCACTGGTAAGGTACAAAAGCATTAAAATTGCCCCAGTTTCGCTTTTCAATAGGACACACTACCGCAATATGCTTCAAGATCAAAGAGAGCTCAGAGAAAGAGAGAGAGAGAGAAAGAGAGAGACAAGCCGATCAGTGGGGATAAATTGTTCCCATTATGATGGTGTAAGAATAGGGTTCTTTCAATTGAAACAATTTAATAACCACATTCATTACATTGGTGTCCACTTGGTTTTATCTGAGCGGTTTTTGCATAACTTGGGAGCAAGTTCAATTGAGCTTATTCTCTAGAAATTAAGATGTGCAGGGTTTGACATTCAGAAATTAAGCACTAATCGTCGACCAAGCAGTTGTCTCGAGATTCCCCCTGGATGCAGCGAGATCTGCCTACCACTAATTATGTCAAATGTAAATGCATTCTCTTAAAGACCTGTCCCAAATTTCCATTAGCTCATTTAAAGGCAGTTAAGGTTATATTAGGATGATGATTGGATATCAGAGTCTCTTCTTTGGAATATGTTTATAAATTCACTTTGCAAAGCATCACTTGCATAGCATAAGTATAGCGTTGCCATCTGTAAACTTGTTTTTCCCTCAGCTATCAACAGAGGAAATCTTTCAGAGCACTCTTCTGATATTCTGTGAGATCAAGACAACCAGACAGAATCACGACAAACACTGGAAGGGCTGATTTGATGAACAAGGGCATCACTGATTTAGAAGGAAAAAAAATCTCTGATTTTCCAGGGTTGACTTCAGCTCTGGATATCTGTATACTAGAAAAAGTAGTGGATTTTTTGCCAACTAGCTTTCCCGAGAATGGTTACATTTGCCAGTTCTCAACTGCACTGTGGAGCATAATGTGTCATTTGAAGTGTAGTTTATCCTAAAGTGCTGTTTTAAAAAAGATATTAGCCATGGAGCTGTAGAAATGCATACAGAAGAAAACCCAGGGTTTACATATGATGTATTAGACATACACAATCCATTCCTGTCTGCTACCCTCACTAGGAGCTAAATCATGTACAGGAAAAGTTAAAAGACATTTCCCAGTGTACCCTCAATCCTTCTTTGTTTTCCTATTGCTGCCAAACAAGTGCAGAGTAAAGAATTGTTGAAACATACATTGGGTGGCAACTTCATAATAGCTGCACTCCTTTCCTCCTTTTTTCCCAGAAGACACAGTGCAAAAACTGAGATGTTACCCTTACCTCTACAAAAGCTTTTAAATAATGGCTTTTCCAGGAGCAACTACACTTCTCTCACTAGACCATTTCCCCAGATGGGATTTGCAATATAAAACCACCATAGATTGGCTTATTGAGGAAAGAAGATAGACTTGTACAAATCACCAGGAAGATAAATAAGCTATAGAGATCAATAAATAAAAGCCAAGCGGAAAAAAAAAAATCAAACTCCAGCATTCCAGACCAATTAAGATGTTATTTACTGCCCATGTGATTGTAACTTCGATGCTCTCCTTCCTCGTTTTCACACTATAGGCATTTGTTCTGCTGAGAGAAAGATATATAACCGATGTGTAAATAGAAAATGATCTAGATAGATTTTATGTCCCATAAAACTGTTAATCTGTGCTCCACATTAAATATAAAGTACATTTTTTATTTAGACACTGCACTGGTATAATTAAAATAAAGTACACTCGCTTTATTTTTTCAGTAAGTCATTTCCAACCATAGAGATCAAATAACAGTGCAACAGCAGCATGAAATGTGGTTATAATAGCCTGAGACCACATTTCCTGAAACTAAAACATTGGAGATAATAGTGTGAAGGTACAAATTAAATGCAAATAAAACAGATTCCCTATTGTTGCTAATCCCTGGATTGGGTTTCAGTGGGGAAATTTAGCTGTAATGGTTAACTTCTTTGTACAGTAATCAGTGACACGTTAGCAGTTACATTTTGAGATCACTGATGGAAACTGTCGGTGAGGGATTAAAGAAGCCTACCTGTCCACCTTTCAGGAAGGGAATGGAAGTGGCCTGGGGCAAATCAAATGAAAATACATTGCCCAGACTGCCTCCGGGTCACTTACGGCAGTTGGCAAACATTCACTGACTTGTTTCCTAACTGATGTACATTTTTGTGGCAACCTACTTTCATTTGCCAGCAGAAGCTCTTTTTGATTTCAGAGGTGTGTCAGCATGTCTTAGCAAGATCCCATTTTCTAGGATGACTGTTCTGAAAATATCTCAAATTTTAACACAAATTCTAACGGCTCGTGTTAGAATTTCTGGGTTTCCTACACTGTAATAAGCCTACATACCATGGAGATCAAGTGTGGCTGGTGTAATAGAGATGTTTTTTTTTAAGTTGGAAGCAGGATTTAAAGTAAACCTCACAGAATCACTTTTCCTCTCAGCCCAGTTTCACATGGATCTTGCTGCTAGTATTCAAAACGCTCGTTGAGCAACTGGTTTCTTAGAATTTTCAAGTACACTGACAAGGGTAGCTGTTCTGATGAGATATGGCCTTTCCCTAAATAAGTAACCAGCTCATGTTTTAGAGTTTTCCAGTAAACAACCTCTTTCTGGTCTTTTATAAAATAGCATTCATCTCCTAATTCTATCATTTGCAGCTCTCAACTTTCAGGACAGTTTTGGGCACATTACACTCTATACTGTTACACTCTGCAACTACAAACAGCAGTAATCGTGTAAGCAAAACAAATGACTTTTTTCTCACTTCCAAAAACTATCAGACACTACCAGAAAGTCTGCAGGAAGTCCCTTCCTCACCTTGAAGCCCTTATGTGTCTGGAAGAATCAAAAGCTACATTTACACAAGTTAATCCAAACTCCCCTTCCTCTCCAGAATAAGGTGCACAGAGCCCTAGGGGCACACAGAGTGACACACTGGGGCACAGGATGATTAGAAGATCAGCTTTTGCCTGCTGACACATTAAAAAGAAATGAAGCTGTACTACTTGTACATATACTATTAATATAGACAACAGTGAAGTTTAGAAGGAAATGTACATATATTAGGGTGAATACTCAAGATTTTTAAACTATTTTCATGCATGATTTTTAAAGTTTGGAGACTACTAGGCCGATGACTGCTATTAATCCTTCAAATTTGGTATGAGAAAGAACTCTCAGAGACTCCATGTAGTAGGCAGACTAACGCCCCCTTCTCTCTCTCAGGATTTCCAGGTCCTCTTCTCCCAAACCTGTGAATATGATACCACAGGTGGTGAAAGAAACTCCGCAGATGTCACCTAGGGTACAGACCTTAAGATGGGAAGATTATCCTGGATTATCTGGGTGGGCCCAATCTAATCACACGAGTCTTCAAAGATAGAGAACATTTTTTGGCTGCAGTAAAAGAGAGAGAGATGACAATGGAACAGGGTCAGATAGATGCCATGTGAGAAGACTCCAACTCCCCATTGCTAGTCTTGAAGATGGAGGAAGGAGCTACAAGCCAAGGAAGGCAGGCAGTCTCTAGAAGCTAGGAAAGGCAAGGAAAAGGATCCTCCCCCAGAGCCTCCAATAGGAATGCCACTCTGTCAACAAGTAATTTTAGCCCAGTAAGACCTCTGACCTACAGAACTGTAATAATAATCTGTGTTATTTTAAGCCACTAAATTTGTGGTAATGTGTTATAGCAGCAATAAGAAACATATACACTCCATCTGCCCTAACTAATTCTGAATGCCAGCATATTAGAACAGATCTAAGTACTACACCAAATGGATTCAAGTTGCAATCACTTAAACAGTTTTTGGCCAATAACTCCTGAGTGTACATCACTAGGAAAACAAATCATGACATAAGTTGATTAAATAGTATTTGCAAGAACGGAAATAGATAGGAACAAGCTCTTCAGCCAAGAAGGGGTAAGAGTTTTCAGATACGATTTTGCAGTGCCACCAAATATCAACAAAGAGTAAAAAGGCTGACCTTGGAATAAGTTGCATTTTCACTAAATTTAAGGCACTTAGAAAATTTTAATACTCATTCCTCAGTATTGAACTTCAGAAGGTAAAATTTCCAGGAACGACAGTATCGTGCTGAAAACATTATTGTGCCAGCATGAAATAATATCATTCTGTAGGAGGTAATAAGGGCATAAATTATGTCAAATTGTATTTAGTTCATGGATGCTACTGTGCTTCTTATGGGCAGATACAGCTAACAGGCAAAGAACACCTGCCTGTCTCCCTCAGAAAATTAAAGTCGTGTGCACAAACAGCAGTCTAAGAAATTAGGGAACTGTTTGTGGCAAAATGACAATGTGCCGTGTTATAGATACATCTCCTAAAGAAACGGAATATCTCTTGTTACAGCAAAACATAATCTTCCTCCTGGTCTTGGTCATCGTAGAAAGAACCATTAAGCCATTTACATTACAAGTGGTGGCTTCTACTCCGGTTAGGTAATATAACGTGCTAAATGAACTTGCCGCTATGCTATACAGTGCTCCATTATGGGCTCTAGCTATTAACTGGCTTGGGGTCATCGGTCACTCCAGTTAACGTGAGGAATCTATTCTCCTTCAAGCAAAATGCTCAATAGCATCTCCTGTTGAAATGGGTCAGATTCAAGCAGCATGTATCAAGCAACATGTGCCAACGTACATGTGTATGAGTTCCCCTGCAATTATTTACTTAGGACGAAAAAACAGACTATTTTGTAAAGTTTAAAGAAAGTAATTACAGACGTCATTGTGTACCAAAGTTGTTTAAAAGGCCGAAGAAAACGTGGCAGGAGGAAAATGCAAAGCTCTATAAGCCTCATTGTGACTTAACCCTTCTGGAGCCAAAGCACTAAGGGGGACCAGCCACCTTTCTCTTCTTTGCCCCTGTCTGAACATGCATATAGAAGACACTGCAAACAGAACCATCTCTTTTGCTACAACCTGAGTAATAATGTGCTCAGTTAATCTATACAACATAGAGCCATCCTCTCAAAAAGTAATTCACTTCTTTAAAAACTGGAAGGAAAATAAATATGGTGCAGTAAAATTGTTGAGTAGAGGAATCTATCTGGACATTTCACAAAACATTTCATTATGCTGACAATTCCCAGAAGTGCTCTCAAGAGTGCTTTAAGCTGAGGATTACTGCACTGGAGCTGATGGACTTTTTTTGTAGCCCCTTTAAAAGGCAGTGAACCGTTTTTCTATTTTATTTAAATAATGCCCCTTAAAATGGATTTTTAGAGGTATAATAACTCCTTAAGAGTCAGTTATGCTAAACAGTTTCTCTTGATAGAAATGTTGTAAAACTCGTTAACTGCACAATTTCAGATGCCGGCTTGGTGAACACTAACTGACATGTGAATGACCAGAGTTTGTAAAATAAATTGCAATAGTTGTTGTATCACACAGCTAGCACTGCACAAGCTGGAGGCCACAAGGGGCTCCAACCTGACAGAAAATTACTTCAAGATGAATGAAAAGTGCTTGTTTCTCTTTATTAGTTTTTAGAGAACAATGAAAATGTTGAATTGTTTACAGAGGGCTGATTAAATGTGGTCAGTGGGGCCACGTCCCTACTGCTAACTGTTGGCCTCCCCTTCCCGCTGGCCCCCAACCTACATACTCACACATCACGCTCTCCAATCACCCACCCCCACCCTTTGCTCCCTGCCACATGCATCTCCTTATAGGCTATTATAGCTGCACATCTGTGTGTGAAATGTGCTCATTCCGACATTCCACTGCTGCTCGGAGCTGCAGACGCCTTTGTTAGGTAAAACACTGTTGTCAAGCCTAACAAGCAGGTCATGCAATTTGCTGGACACTGTGGCAGAGAATAGCCCAGGATGAATTGCTTCGGCCTCAAACAATGCCCAGTTCCATATTGGAATACATATGTATTTCTTTCATTGTGCAGCACTACAAAATGTTATGACTTTTTTTTAAGACTTTGATTTTTAAAAAAAAATGTTTCTAGAGTTAGACTACCACAAAATAGCCTGTTTGTTGTATTTACTTAGGCTAACTACTGTCTTAGGGCTAAAGGAAAAGGCATGAAGTGCTTTAATTGATCATTTGTGGTTTAAACCCCATTTCTGTTTTACCAGAAAGCACGGAGAGAGGAAAGGCACTGGCTGCTCTCTCAGCTGACTGGAGTACTTAAAGGGGTGGTCAAAACCAGAGCATTTAGGAGGATGTTGTGGAGAAGGATTCTCACTTTATATTTCCACAAAGTAAACAGCCCTGGATGGAAAGAAATATGAGAACTCATTAATAAGCATATGCCAAGCAGGAAGAAAACAGTCTTTTTACCAGCCCGAGCTAAATGAATCAGATCCAGAAAATGTTCTGGTAAACTAAAAAATTAAGGAAAGGCAAATCCCTGCCATTTCAGCTCGACAAATAGCCTTCCATGGCTCATTCCCTTCCTCGGTCCCCACCTCTCCCTTACACACACACATGCACACACATGCACATACACACATGGGGGATAATCAGCAGTAACAGAGAACAGTTCAAATGCTATTTGTGGCATTCTGACACAATACAGAGCACACACCCCTAATGTGCAAGCAGGAGTCTCTTCCCCTCTGTGCAGAACATGCATTCTGAGCCTATTATGTGTATAAACAATGGCATATGTAATTACCTTCCTAGGGTGGCAATTATTCCTCAGAATCAACAACCAGACTTAAAGCATGTTCCCCCAAAACACATTTGGAGATTAATTCTGGGTCGGTTACATCAGGCTTTGATTTATCATATGATGTTAGGCCATGTTAAAAAAAGAAAGTTAAAAAAAAAAAAAACATTATGAGGTAAAGGCTAAAGGTTTGACTCAGATTGGTCTGTTTCCAACTTTGCTTTCTCCCAGTTGCTCTTCCCTCCCCCATTCTCAAAACAACGGTGATTTGCTGGATTTTATCTGTTAGACAGTCTGCTGTTCAGGAATACTAAATGCAATTAATCTGGACTATGTCCAGATTTGACCTGCTCCCCAACCCTCGGGCAGTAAGAATTTCTCCTGGGATACAGCAGAGGGTAGGGGTTAATAGTTTAGGCTCTGAAATCTAAGAGATCTGGATTTAGATCCCCATGACTTAAGCAAGATACATGTCTCTGCACTGGATAATACCCACTTCAAATGGTTGTTGTGTGGTTTAAATGAGATAATTAAGTGAGAGGACATGTGTAAAGCACTGAGCTCAGCGCCTGGCACATCATGAGTACCCAGTGAATGGAGTGATTGCTTTTCTACTGATGGACAAGCCAGAGGAGAAGCGGGGCAGCCCAGCCAAAGCCCCGTCCCTGTGCAGAATAGGGGGAGGCGCAGAAGCAGAATGGACACTGGTACAAATGACAGGGCTGAACCGCTGAATTCAAGACACCAATTAAGAGGCCAAGGGGACTAGATTATATATGAAATACCCAGTTGATCTGGACTTCTTCTAGACAGATTAACTGTAAACTATAAACCAATAGAGGTGCTACTCTGTTAACAAGACCCATCTGTCCTTTACAGAGCCTTACGAACCACAGATGAAAAAATCTACTTTTACAAGCCTTGATCATCAAATGTTTACTGAATACATACCTACTATGCATCAGGCACTGTACTAGGTACAAGGAATACAGAGGGGGTCCCTCCAAAAAATTTCCCAGAACAGTAAATAAATACCTACAATTTAATACAATACAGATTCCTAAGTCAGACTTCCTGGAAGCTACTTCATGCGAACTGAAAGTGACATAACAAATAACCAAAAACACCATCAGGACTTTGGGGTTGACGCAATTCATCCTATTAAGGATGAATCATATAAATAGGCCATTGGTCAAATTAGAGCTATTTCTTACTGAGGAGCAAAATAAAATGTTTAGAAATTAAATAAAAAGAAATGATTTGATATTCACAAATGATACGACTGATAATGGCTTAATTTCCAGAATATACAAACAGCTCATATAATTTAATAACAAGAAAACAAACAACCCAATCTGAAAATGGGCAGAAGAACTAAACAAGCAATTCTTCAATGAAGGCATACAACTGGCCAAGAGGCACATGAAAAAATGCTCAATATTGCTAATTATCAGAGAAATGCAAATCAAAACTACAATGAGGTGTCACTTCACACCAGTCAGAATGGCCATCATTCAAAAGTCCACAAATGATAAATGCTGGAGAGGCTGTGGAGAAAAGGGAATCCTCCTGCACTGCTGGTGGAAATGCAGTCTGGTGCAGCTATTATTGAAAATAGTATGGAGAATCCTTAAAAAACTAAAAATAGAGTTTCCATATGATCCAGCAATCCTACTCCTGGGCATATGCCTGGAAGGAACTCTAATTCAAAATGATACAAGCACCCCAGTGTTCATAGCAGCACTATTTACAAGAGCCAAGACATGGAAACCACCTAAATTTCCAACGACAGATGACTGGATAAAGAAATTGTGGTGTATATATATACAAAAAAAATTACTCATCCATAGACAAGAATAAAATAATGCCATTTGCAGCAATATGGATGAACCTGGAGATAGATGGGTCATTCTAAGTGAAGTAAGCCAGAAAGAGAAAGATATCACTCATATGTGGAATCTAAAAAAAAATAAAAGACACAAATGAACTTAACTTGCAAAACAGAAACAGATTCACAGACATAGAAAACAAACTTATGGTTATCAGGAGAGGAAAAGGGGTGGGAAGGAATAAATTGGGAGTTCGAGATTTGCAGATGCTAACTACTATATGTAGGATAGATAAACAAGTTTCTACTGTAGGGCACAGGGAACTATATTCAATCTCTTGTAGTAACCTATAGTGAAAAAGAATATGAAAAGGAATTTGTATATTATGACTGAAACATTATGCTGTACACCAGAACACTATAAACTGCCTATACTTCAACTTTAAAAAAAATAAAAATTTTAAAAAAGGAATGATTTGAGAATGCTCCTCAAATTCTTTAGGGAGCAATATAATGCCCCACTCAAAGAACACTTTAAATCTATTTTATATGGAACAATACTGTTTATTCAATACGAGGGAAACGGCACTTACACAATTCATTTCTCAAACAGCACACAGTGCTATTGGCAGTATATACTGGCAGCTTAATTAAGAAGTCTGTTGATGATGTCTCGAAAAAACAGTTGGCCACATTGTCAGTTCAGATGGACACTACTCAAGACAAAGACATGTCTATTGTTGGCTCATACATACTAAAATTTGTCAAAGACACTACATGAAATGACTAATATCCAGTCATGTTAGTGTCTTAACACTGGAAAAATCATTACTTATTTCCAGATTAGAAACAATTTTTTGGAAAAACCTTATAGTCATTCAACTTGTGGAACACAGAGGACAACAATGAATACTAAAATAGTTAGCCAAGTTTTCATACACAGCCATCGCTCAGGTCTGTTTTGCTCCTTCCTTGAACTTTCTTGGGTCCATAAGCAACACCCACAAGCTGATCCAAACCTTCCCCTTCTCTATGCTAATAACTCATTGAGAATGACAGGCCTCTTGGGCATGGAAGGCAGAAGCCTAAAGAAACAAAATGTGAATTCACCTCCCCACTCCCAAAGAAACGTACAAACACAATGTATTTTTCCAACATACAAGCTACACCTAAGAGGGGAAAAAGAATTTATTCAAATTTACTCCAACTGGAATATATAATATCTCTAAAGCCTACTGAATGTATGTGGAATCAATATAATGGATCCTAATTATCAGAAGTCCAAAAAAATGGAATTAAGATGTTCTGAGTTACCCACATCAGGAGTTTTGTTTTATTTTGTTTTGTATTGTATTAAAGAAACTTAAAATACAGAATATACTTTTCCATTCATTTCCCGGCTTAGGGACACACTTAAGAGCAGAAGACCAAAAAAAAAAAAAAAAAAAAAAAAATGTGCTCTGAAACTAATTGTAAATCCACTGAAGGCAGGGACCACATCTCATTTGTCTCCCTCATTTTCCCTCCCCTATTTTGTGCAGTGATTCACACATAGTAAATACTCAATTAAATTGAAAAGTCAATGGATGTTTCAATTCACTTTAATTCAGAGGCATTGTGCTGATTTAAGAAACAGCTGAGACAACAAAGATAGATTCAACCTTTCCAGATTTCTGGCTAGTCAGGTACACTGTCTTAAAAAATTCCTTTGCCAAAGCTTGCATAACACCAGCATCATTAACTGCTGGCCACTGTGGCATCCTTAGTATCTTGATTTGTTTCCATTTTTGCTGATGGTAACAAGATGATTCTCCAATGGTTGTCTTTCCAACAAGAAAACGTGAAAGGTGATTTGAAGCAGGTATTCAGTGAGGCAGGTATTCAGTCAACCCCCATCCTACAGAGAGTACATCTGTGAACAAAATGGAAACAAACTGTTAATCTAAACCTTTCTAAGAACAACTTCTCAGAAGTACAATGGTTGGTCTTTTACTAATCACTAAACTTATTTAGTTCAACATTTCAAAAACAAAACCAGGATCTTTTATGGTGATAATGTTGTTTAAAGTTTTCTTTCCTTACCTTAAATAATGACTTTGAAATCCATGCCATCCCCAGGTGCAGATCCAAGCCTAATAAAATCAGAAATACCACATATCTGTGCATTTTGAAAACAGAGTTTCCCTACCCAGGTGGGGATACTGTGTGTTTTTCTTTGCCTTGATAAATAGGAATAAAAGATCTCCTGAGGTTCTGAGCCCCACCCCTTCATGAACAGCACAATTTCTGCCTGTGTCCCAACAGGCAGCACCAAAGTGTTTGGCTGGAAAACAACAGCTACAGATAAAGAAGCCTGTTGAGAAGCAACTTGGCCAGGCTGGAGCACACTTTCTTCAGCAAAGGCTCCGAACTAACTGTTTGGGTAAAAGAAGAATGCGTGAACACATCAAACATCAGCTCCATGGCAAAGGCCCCATGAGAGCAGCACGGAAGGATCCAGGCAGGTCCCACCGTAGGCTTTTCAGTCACACCTATGCACATGGATATTAGTAACACTATCTTAGACCAGGAAAGGCAGACATCTTTGCAAGAAACACCGTTACTCATCCACACGCTCAAGAGCTATTGTCCCTTTAAGCTGTCCCACCACCGTGGGATATAAAGTCAAAAACCACTCAAGTAAGTTTGGCCTTAACACAATTTATCAACTGATTTTATTTATTTATTTATTTAATTGGCCAAAAGTGATTGCATATATGTTTAAATCACTCTTCAGCTCATAAGCAAAAATGTCATAACTACACAAGAATCACTGTAGGTTCTTCCTTCTCTGTCCATTATATCAAACTTGTCACTGAAGCCTATTACTTCGCAATTCGAAATGTCTCTTGCAGTCCCTTTTTCTTCTGAATTGCTACTAAAACTACTCCTTTGTCAGGCCCTGTTCTCCTCAGCCTGGACTATGACAGCCTCTGGCCTCCTAGCTGTGCCTAGGTCTCCTCTACCGTAGTCTCAATGCCTTCCAGGTGATGCTCCTTCCATGGGTGGACCTCCACCTTACCCATTCTTTCCAAGATCCCTCTGAGCTGAGGCCCCTGAAATCTCCAGTTAAGAGGCTCTGCATAGCTGTGACCTTCAGCCCATCATCAGGCAGGCAAAAGGGAAGCAACCTCAGCCCACTAGACAGTGGGACTGAAATTCCTTTTTGGCCATAAATGCATTGTATTGCACTGAGTTTACTCTAAACTGCTTCATCATCATTTCTCCCTTTGTTTCCCTACGAACCCCAGACACACTGGCCCAGTCTTCAGAACTGGCTTCTGCACTGACTAACTTCCCCATTTCTGACAATGTTTTGTGCCCTGCCCTGAACCCAAACCTACTTGACAAGGACAGCCTATCCTCAGATTCTATTCCAGGACTCCAGCGGCTTGCTGGGGTCCAGCTGAGATTAGACTGCCCAGCACCACGCCACCACCATTCCTGACTCTGACTCTCACCTTCTATGTAAATTCTAGTTGCTGAACTGGATCTCCTCAGATCCAACACCTTCCGTGAACCATTCCCAAGATCATGACATCCTCTGGGACTCTGAGGACTGGACTGCAGGCTCTCAGACCCTGAAATACCTAGTCTTGAATTCCTCCTGCTTCCTGACAATCTATATTGCTGAGATTTTGCGTAAGAACCCCATTTTCCCAGCCTAGATATCTATCTTTCATTTATTCATTCATTAATTCAATTAGTCAGTCATGTATTAATTTATCCTCACTTCATTCCATAAAAAAAAAAGAGGGTTTTTTAAGATTAAAAAAAAGGAAAAGAAAAACTTCACACACCATCTATAGCCTAATCCCTGCCTGCTTTTTGAAGTATTCCACTTCCTTATTCCACTCATTTTCTGGTCTCCAACATGAAGTCTCTGCTTCAGGCATACAGGTCTACTGACCTCTAAGGTCATTCTGAATCTTCGCTCACCTCCACTTTTATTCTTTCTTAATTAGCTCCTTTCATCCTTTGGCCTCTCACTCGTGACACGATCTAAGAAGCCTTCCCCAAGACACAAATCCACATTGACCTATCCCTTATCTGGATTCCCCTGGAATAATCAATATCACATAGTTTAAGTGCTTGGTTTGCACTAAATGTTTCACATACATTAACTTCCCAGATAGACCATCAGTCTGTGAGAACTGAGATGAAGGCCATGTCCTGAACTTGTTATGGTGCCTCCAAAGTACTTGATGGTGACCTCTAACAGGAGGATAAAGCTCCACTTCCATCTTCTCCTTATCCTTACTCCACTCCTCAGCCCCACCACCATGGAGAACCGCCAAGTTACTGGACTCAACTAAACCTCTTAAAAGGAGGTGGAACTTTTGGTGGATTGAGAGGAAAAGTTAAAGTTTTGACCTGTAGGTTTCTGTGGTTTCTTTAGAGTTTGTCTCTTGGGGTTTTCACTCTCTTTAGATTGCTTCTCTCTACTTCCATGTGGCCAGTGAGGCAAAACAGGTCTGGAACTGCCTCCTACTTCAGACATGCTCCCCAACCACCACCCCCTCAACACACCCAGATAAGGCCTAGGGCAGGCTTAATTAGATACAAGCAAGACAAATCCTGGGGATTTTTGAGACTTTCTGCCAAAGATTAAAGCCAGGGGGCTTCTTCCATTGTGAAATGTTGAATTAGCACTTACAGATGATAAAGTCCACTGTCAAACCATGTAATATTCATGATATCTCACACATTTTGAATATTTAAATATATCATACACATGCTGTATATACAACTTTGATATACTACTTGGAAAGAAATGGAAAATGAATGTAGGCATATTCCAAAGTCATGAGATCATCTGTCACTTGTCCAAGTCTGTGGCCAAAACTCCACGTTGAAACAATGTTCTTAATTAGCATATGATACAGAGACTGCCAATTGTCCCCTAATACCTGTTCCCTTCTTTTCACTTTATTAATAGAACCCCTGAACTTGAGAGGTACATGACCATAAAGACTATTTTCAGGCCTGCTTGGCAGTTAGGTATGGCTAGTAGGATGTGAGTAGAAGTTAGGGGTACAACATCTAGGGAATGTCTTTAAAAAGAAAGCTTATGAATCTTCAGACATATGAATGAGGCCAACACCCAGGGATAGCAGAGAAGATAGAAGTTTGTTTCTCCCTTGCCCAATGTCTAAGCGTAAACAGTCTAAAGCTGATATGGCACCTCCACTGTATCAGGAAGCTCCTTCTAGCTTGTTCAAGCCGCTATATTTTGGAGTCTCTTAACCAGAATATAGGTTAGGCTGCTATAACAAATACAGCACTATAATTCTAGCTTTGCCACTAGCTATCCACCTTTGAACAAATTATTTACACTCTGTGAACTTGTTTCTGTATCTATACCTACTTCATAGGTTATTGTTAACAACATGAGGCTGTGTCTTTTTTTTTTTTTTTTTTTGCTTCCCATTACATCCCCAGCTACTAGCACAGTGTCTGCACATTGTAAGCATTCAATAAAATTTAGTTATTACTGCTGTTCCTATTGTTATGCCAAATCTAGACAAGTAATGCCATACCTTAACAACTAACCACTGGGTACTTCCAATAAAGACCTGAAATAATACAACTAATCAACATGGAGTGCATTAGAGTAATCACACTTTCTGACCCAAACTTAGGAAACACGGTCTGACAAAAGGGTTTTGTCCTGACTTGTAAATTTATTATTATGAAAAATTTTACATGTTAAACCATTGGTTGTCAACTTAATGAAATGACTTTATTTTTTAAAATTACCTGCTTAAATTGGGACAGCCCTGGTAAGGCAAAGGCATATAGCCCCAACAGAATTACTGGTTCTGTCCCCTCCAGGTTTATTACAAGGTTTCACTGTACATGCATATTATGCACAAAAAAACCTGATTTTTATAACTCATTTATAATCGTGAATTTATACTGTAATAGTTCAGAATCTCCAAAAAATAATTCTTATATTTTCCCAAAGGAATACGGACATTTCTTGCTTCTACAAAAATAGCATGGATGAGAGTTTTCAGTAAAGTACATTTCTCCTATTGAAGAGTACTTAATACACACACACCTGGCTGCTTGCATTTCACCACAAGAGGTACTATTTGCCAGTCATCAAAGTAATTCAGTCTGATCTGTTGAGGTGATAGATTTTGACAAACTGTGTAAGCCAGTCATTAAGGGGAGAATAGATTATAGTCTCCATGCAGGACATTATAGTGCTTACATTTCTCAGCCATACAGCCTATGAAACATAAGCGGAAAGCAAGAAGATAGAAATAAAGTTGAACATGGACTTACTGCTTCTCTCTCCAATGAATGATGTGAGCCGATCACCAGTCCACACTTTCTACTACACACATAATAAGTTCAATTTCTTTCTGGCTAATATAAAGACCTTGCATAAAGAACACAAAGATTATGCACAAAAGTGACTATTCAGTCATTTAAACCTAACTTGAGACCTTGTGTTTCTACTTCTAAAATATTATTTTTTCCTTTTCATCCTAGGTATTTAGCCTTGCTTCTGTATAACTGTCTTACGTACTTAAAATCTTCATCTAGAATGGAGATTATATTCAGAATGAAATTCATTAATTAGGTGAACTGAATAAGCCAAGTCTGAATTAATGAAAAGTCTAAACTATGAACTATTGTTAAAAAGATCATGATAATAGCAACAGTTGACGTTTCAGAGTTTACTACGTGAAAATCACTGGGCTGAACACTTTACACGCATTATCTCATTGAGTTCTCACAGAAGTCCTGGAGTAGGTATTATCAATCCATTTTTACAAATTAGAAAACAAAGCCTAAGAGGTATTAAGTAACTTTCCCAAAGCCACATAGCTGATGAGTGATATTTTCAAACATGAGTTTGACTTCAAAGCTCATGTTCTTTACCACCACACCAACCTGCTGGGGTTTTCCCTTAATCAATAATAAGAAAGTAATATCTCAGATGAGGTTAATAAAACTCAAAAGTGCTGAGGAACTCCTTACTGAAAAAAAAAATGAGAAGTATGTGAAATTAGCTCACCAATTATTTTAGATCAGTAATAATTACCTGTCACTTATGAAGTACATACTGTATACCAGGCACTTTTTATACATTAAATCTAACCCTCACAGCAAGCCCATAAATTAAATAACCATCTCCATTTTATGATGAGGGAAAAGACACTCAGAGAAGGTAAGTAATTTGTCCAAGGTCACATGGCTAGAACGTGGCACAGTCTTTACGTTCTGTTGTCTCCACACTATCTCATTACCTCTCCTGCAAGACCCTTCTCCAGAGTGCTAGAAAAGGCTTCTTTTAAAAGGAAGCGTGCCAAGCCCCTGTGATTATTGTACATTATTTATTAGCTCAGGGAAGCTTTAGTTCAGAGACAATGCAAAAGTAAACTTTAACCCAGGCCCTGCCCTCATTATCATAAATTCCAAATTTAGTGGGGTCCATGTTAATGGGTTTTACTGTATATAGAAAAGAGTTTAATAGTCACTTAGCCCTGCTCTATCTCCATTAACAAATCTAAAAAGCCACACAAAGGTGAAGGAAGGAAGAAGAGTGACCTCAAAACTAAAACAGATAAGAAATGCCTATAATTTGTACTCCAGCAAAAAGTTGTAATACATAACATTTGCGTATACCACAAAACAGTAAATATGCCAATATGTAACAACAAATGCAACCCTGCAAGTTTAAGTGCTCTATTCATCAATTAAAGAAAATTAATCCTAATCAGATGTTCATATTAAGGAATATAGCCATAGCAAATCGGCAATAATAATTAAAAGTCCATTTCAAACCTCTTTTGTGAGCAGTAAAATGATCTAACATAGCCAGGCTGCCTGGTCCTTTTTGCAGTGTTGTGTAAATGTGCAATTAGGTGAAAATTCCTAGCTGTTTTACATGGTCATCTTCACTACTCACGCTGCACACTTGTTTCTAATGAAGACACGCTTCCATGTGCACCCTGAGTCGGGAAAATGTACAAGGTGTGACAGTCAAGCACATGTCTACTCTGAGAGCCAAGTCCATAATACACAGGGTTTTTCCACAGAGGTCATCACAGTGTTGCAAAGATTTTAAACAAATTCTACCCACTTCAGAGGGGACTATTTGAAACAGTCAGGAACCCACAGCTCTGTCATGTTACACCATGGTTTCTTTTTTTCTTTTCTTTAGGTCAGCTTGTAAAAGAGCCCCCACATGCACCTTAAGGTAAATAGCCCTGGGACACAAGTGAAACAGTCCAGGTGAAGAGAAGCCCAATTATCTGTTCAGGTCTGATGCACTGTCCGGTACATGGCGCAACCAGGTTTAAGATCATGTGTGGTCTGCCTAGACTCTCAACAGATCACCTGCTTCCTAATGATAGCTGAGCTTAAAGGGAGCCAGTTAGCTAAGGGCCGTCTTAAGGGATAGGTCTGCAGTACTGGATACCCAGAGTGAACTAATCTTCATTGCTACTCTATATGAAGGATAAAGGTATAAATTTCCCTACTATATGAATGCTTATTGATCCAAATATCTGAAACTGCCATAACTCGGGTAATCCTGAATCTTGTGTTGCTTGACTGGTTTGCAAACCAGGTTTACTGAAGTATTTTAGGATTCAGTCCTAAATACTAAAGACTTAGGATTCAGTCTCACACTTTCACTTGCCACCCATTTGGCCAGAGCACCATATTTATTACTGTTTCTTTAATAGTCTATTTTGATTTCAAGTCATTATAAGGCATTACAGAACAAGAACATAGAGTCTTATTCTCTGAACTTTTCAAAGTCAGAATGAGAAGAAAACATCCTTCCTGAGAGTGTGGGACAAACTCTGAGCTCTCTCAGAATCTTTCCGAATTTACAAGTTTCTGTCATTAGTCAATTAAATCTTACGAGATTCTAGGAATCTTTCCTACAGAAACACTAACACAAGTTTATAAAAATAAAAACAGTACCCATGTTCACTAAAGCACTGTTTGTAATTGAAAAATGTTAATTGATCTAAATGGCCAGACTGAAGAATGGTTTATTAAGGACCATCTAAACCACAGAACGCTGTGCAGCCATTAGAAATAATATGATAGGTCTCTACTGACATGGAAATGTGTTCAGTGAAAAAAGAAAGATGCAGAATAAAACATACAGTGTGTTACCATTTGGGGGAAAAAATACAACTGTGTATGTATATAAATTAATGTATATATGGAGAATATAGAAAGACTATATGAAACAAAAATATGTTTTAGAGAGATATAAGTATAAATACATAGTTATATATATTTATGTTAATGTCATATTCAAGTTAAAATATTTCTACTATATACTTATATATATACACATCTGTACACACAAAAAATCAGGAAGAATTAGTCAGTTTGGGCTGCTATGACAAAATACCACAGACTGGGCGACTAAAACAACAGACATTTATTTCTCACAGTTTTGCAGTCTGGGAAGTCCAAGATCAAGGCACCAGCAGATTTGGTTCTTGGTAAAATCCTGCTTCCTGGCTTATAGACAGCTACCCTTTCTGTATCCTTACAAAGTGGGGAAAGAGAGAGAGAGAAACCAACCCTCCGGAAAGTGAGATGGGAAGGGAGGACTGTAACTTTTTACTTGTACACACTACTATATTTATTTAGATTTCTAAGCAATTTCCAAAAATTGAGACACTCTTCTTCTCATGCATTCTGAACAAATTAAGAATTAATACAAAAATAAAATAAATGAGAGGCTAGAATATAACCTTCACTACTGATTGAGACCAGGGTGAATGAAGGAGGCAGCTCAGTGGGAAAGCCACAACAAGTCTGGCTGTCTAAACTACAGAATGAGGCCATCTCCACAAGCCAGGCCACGGCTGGGCTGGGCTGGGCCCCCAGCCTCAGGGAGAATGTGGCTCTCAGCAGGCAGGCCCTTCCCAGGGGTGGAAGGAGGGAGACAGTAAGTTGAGCTGGCTCACTTATTCCCTCCAAACTTACCAGTTAGGTAAGCTGCTCTCCCTCTAGGGCAGAGTGAGAAAACTGATCTGTCAAACAGGAGTAAAAGCTTGGTCTGAGAAAGTAGCATTGGTGGCAGCTCAATCTACCTCACAACAGGTTACAGAGTCAGTGGTGAGAAGGCAGAAGCAAGAAAGTAGATGAGTCAGGAAGAACTGAAAGAAAGAAAACAGAGTAGGGAATTGAGGAGAGGGTTCTTTTAAGGACAAGGCCAACAAAATGTCAGATGTGGAGAGCAGAAGAGTCAAAATAATTTACAGTAAAAATCTAAGCACAGCAATGTAATCATGAACACAAGCGAAGCTGGACACCTCCTGATGAAACACAAAGAACAGGAAATAGCAGGAAAAGCTACAGTGATTCAAGGCAGAGATGAAGGGAGAAAACTGAGTTCATATCATGAGCTCAATTTTGCAAAAAGGGGGATAGATTCTAGGGCTAAAGCCAGACAACAGAAATGAAACTTGCAAACTGCCACAGGACTGGTTATGTTAAAGTCATAGTAAAGCTCAGAAGAACCAAGACCTACTTGTAAATGTTTTATCATACTGTGAAACTTTTGAGAAATTATGTGATTTATTATTTATAAGACATTGCTGAGATTAGTACTGATGTGTATACAGTCTCTACATCATTCAATATCATGAATCATAATATTAGTTGATTCACGTGCTCCTTTGTCCCTGGGAACGCTAAGGAATAAAGGTTTTGATAAATAACGATGGTTTGAGCTTGACTGGCCTCCTGCAATTGTTCATTGCAATTCTGGCTACTATTACACCATATTCCCCAAGTCACAGTGCAGTATAAAGTAAAATCAAACAGACCGAAGAAAGCAGTGGAAAGATTTATAGTCTAGAAGTCTGGCTCCATACTTTTAACTGATAGAGACTAAAACTTCTGTACTGCAAGTTTCTGTATTTCCACTGATCTGTTTTCATGCCGTGGTTTCAGTGGCCACAGAAGTCCTTCTGGTAAACAGATTCTTCTGGTAAACAGGTTTCTGGTAAACAGATTTCTGTGAGTTAAAGAAAGAGGGGAAATCTTCATATCTTTCAACAGTCCCCAAAATTATATCCTTTATCAGGTTTTAAAGTTATGTCCCAAGTCTCTATTCCTTGGTGTGGTTTAATTTTACAACCAGCTGCCTGCCCCCTCTTAACCAGCAGTTTTTGACGTCATTCAGGTTTTGTAAAATGTGTGCTACAGACACATTTACTTGGGCTTCTGGGCTGCTGTTAAAGTTTTAGTGCTTTTGGTTAAGTGTGGAGGCTGGCACCAGAGGATCAGTAATGGTGATTATCATGCAAATCAGCCTCCAGCTAGTCCAGCTCCTCCGAAGGACTTCCAGCTCTGCTTCCTGAGTCCCTTCATTGTCCCCAGGATAAAGCGAGCCATCTTCGATGCTGACACTGGACGCGACCGAGATTGGTTCTCCTGACAGAGATGAGTGGGCAGCAATGAATCTTTCACTTGGGGTAGAAATACAATTTTATTTAAGAAAATAACCATACATAATTGGACTTCTGTCACTTTAAATTTTAATGGTGAGAGTAATATGGAGGCTTCTGGAACTTTAAATTATGACTTTCAGAAGCTTCACACTGAATCTTTCAATTATTCTCTGTAAGTACTTTCTCAAAGCATGTGCCACCATGACATTGATATCACAATTCAAATCTAAATTCAAAACTGACTGCAAGGCTATGAGCTATGAGCTGGCGTGCCGGCTGCCTCATTTTATCTTTGAACATCTGATGAGGCGAAATCAAGAGGCGCTCTCCCAGAGCCCAGCCAGCTGTTTGCCAAGTATTCAAATACCCTGGCAAGCGGAAGAACCTTTCAGATTTCCCCGCATCAAAATTAGAGACAACCCCCTATTTTCCCCATTAGTCTTGGCTCACCTACATCCTTTCACACAGGCCCGCCTGACTCACTCAGCTAAGTGGTCGCTCTCCTCGCTCACCTCTCGGGTCCCGCAACTCCCGCTACTGGATCCAACGTGTGCTGCAGAATGGCAGCCAGTTCAGACAAAACCCTGGGGGAGAGTCTTCAAGTCTGCATTTCCTTGAAGTGGATATGAAAGAGGGGCTGAACTGATATTTGTAGAAGTAGGAAGACAGAGAGCAAAGACAGTGTGTGAATTTTATTTAAAATGCATTCATTAGACTGGAACAAAAACTGCAATTGGGAAGACAGTGCCAAGGGAAAAGTGAAAGGCTTTCCTCTCACTTTTATTTTGGTTGCTTAACTTCCTTGTTATATACCTATTTTCTTGAATCATTTTAATATTTTAATCTTCATATTAAAACAAGTGGGAATGAATAATTATGTAAAGGTTCAGCTATAGACTGCTTCAATTATTTTAAAATGAGTCCCCTACCTCAGTAAATACAGTGCCAAATTTACAACTGTAAATAACTAAATCCAGCTGCACTAATGAATTTACAGTAAAAGACAACCCTTATTTCACATTTTAAAGATCCTGAAGCAGTTTTCCTCAGCTGGATGACTTCAAACAGAGGCTATGGACAATCTGTGAGGAGTTTAGAAGGAGGATGGGACTAAGATACCACAGACAACAGCCTCTACCCAAATAGCTGGCAAAATCTCCTGAAGTTGGACACTAAACCCAGGTTTCCAGCTGGGCGAGAGGGTCTCAATTCCTTCCATAAAAGCTGGGCCTTTCCTTGTTCATTTCCTGTGATGTGTTTACACTTGGACAGAAGGGGCACAGCAGGGATGTGTTCAGGGCACATTTAGGGGGAAGCCATCTCACAGGAGTCATGGATGCCAGATGTCAAACCAGTGTAGGCTGCTGAGCGAGCTCTGAGCAGGATGCACAGGCATCAGATCACGGTTTGAGGAAACTCTGCTGTCCTGATCCAGCAGAAATTCATGTCACTTTAAAAATAATAACAATAATAAAAGAAGTTGCTATTATGAATGTAAAAACTACCTAAGAACCAGACAGGCTGATGGAGTTCCTGTTCTGCCAGTCAAGTATATTCACTCCATCAACATAAGACAAATAACTTACTCCCAGGAGCCATGGGCAGTAAAGGTTAGAAGGCCCACATGTGGAGTGGCTATCACAAGGATGCTGACCGACAGTATTTCCTGAAAACTGCCTCAAACATTGCCTTACATGAGATCAGGACTATAGTGCTCAAGAGGACACATTTCTAAGTCACTGACCATGGACAGAGAAACAAAATTTTTAAAACCCACACTGATTTCGGAGCCCAAAGCACTACAATAACACATCCTGACTTGAATATTTAAGGCTTGTGAAGTGTTTCAAACACAAAACAGTTCTACATAAATCATTCACCCAAACATTTACTGTGTTTCTATTATATGCCAAGTACTATATGAGCCAGTTTTGCTTAAAACATAATCCTCATACTACTGGATTTCTCTGCAGAATTTAGTACCACTGTGGCTTGACCTTTCACCTTAAAGTACCTTCACAGACGTAAAAGTTCTCTTCCTCGTAGAGAAGTCAACGTCTCAGATCATTCTGTTCCTTTCTACGAATCCCTCTTTCCTAGCCGTGTCCTCATCTCACTCTAATTAAGAGGAGGTGAAGGGAAGTATTTGAAAATCTTCAAATTTGGGGGGACATTTTTTCAAACTATACAGGTATTTTCCAACCCCATATGAGACTCATTACCTATATAAACCACTCACTATTTCTACTTGGTGTAAATCATATCTCTTAAGAGTTCGGGGAATGAAAACAACAAACAAAAATAAACTGAAGATCACTGTACTAATAATAACACTTCCTCTTGATGATTTTATCACCTATATATTGATGATTTCAAAAATCATTTTAAGCCTAGACCCACATACATAAATGCCTAGCAGACCTCTATTTTCAAATGACCTCCTAACTCAAACTCAGTAAGTGCAACATCAGATTATTATCTTTACTTTTCTTCTTTTCCCTTTCTTAATAGTATCCACTTAGTGGATACTTTACAATCCCCATTCCCACCCCACATACAACAAACCTGTCTCCAGGTCCTTTCTCTTCTTCCTCAGGAACACATCTTGCGCCTGTCAACCATGTGCCACATCCCATCTGGATGCCTGCAGTAGCCTCCTCACTGCCACCCCCTCCACCAGCAGCCTCTCCACTTCACGTTACTCTCCACATGATCCTGATTCCTACTTATTACAACAGGAAATCCTACACTGCAGCACTCATAATATACAAGATGATTTTTAATACCAAACAGACCAATTTTTAAATATTTATATATTTTAAAAGGCTGAGACAGGTAGAAGTAATACATCAAACTGGGATTTTAAGCTAACATTAAGTTTGCTTAGTAGAAGGAGCTGGAGCTCACCTCCTCTCACAGACACACCAAGACAACAACTAACTACAAAACAACTAGTGATTAAAAAAAAAAAAAGACTGGAAAGTACCAGAAAGGATCTTCTTAAAGAATAAAGCACGACTAGACCAGTAGGTGGGGCAGACTCGCAGTATTATCAGGTCCCACACTCCCAGGGGGGCGACCCACAAACTGGAGAATAATTATATTGCAGAGATCTCCCAAAAGAGTGAGAATTCTGAGTCTCTTATCAGGCTCCCCAGCCCGGGGATCTGGCACCAGGAAGAGGAGTCCCCAGAGTGTTGGGCTTTGAAGGCCAGTGGGGCTTGAGCAGGAGCTCTACAGGACTGGGGAAATCAGAGACTGCATGCTTAAGTGTGGCGCAGAACATCTCACGCTCACTGAGACCAAGGACAAATGCAGTAATTTCATAGGAGCCTGGGGCAGACCTACCTGTGGGGCTTGGGGGGTCTCCTGGGGAGGCATGGGGCGGCTGTGGCTCACCTGACGGGTTTGGTCCAGCAACTTAAAGCAATCATGTATATATACAGACTGTTATACCAAACCTTATGGTAACTGCAAACCAAAAATCTATACTAGATATACACACAAAGAAGAAAAACGATTCCAAACATAACACAAAAGAGCCACTAATTCACAAGAGAAGAGAACAAAAGAAGAAAAGCAAGAGAAAGACCTACTAAAACAAATCGAAAACACCAACAAAATGGCAATAAGAACATATATGTCAATAATTACCTTAATGCAAATGAACTAAATGCTCCAACCAAAAAAAAAACCATGTATGACAAACCCATAGCTAACATTATACTTAATGGGGAAAAGCTGAAAGCATTTCTTCTAAAATCAGGAACAAGACAAGGATGTCCACTCTCGCCACTTTTATTCAAGATAGTTTTGGAAGTCCCAGGCACAACAATCAGAGAAGAAAAAGAAATAAAAGGAATTCAAATTGGAAAAGAAAAAGTAAAACTGTCACTGTTTGTAGGTGACGTGATACTATACAAAGAAAATCCTAAAGAGGCTACCAGAAAACTACTAGCGCTCATCAATGAATTCAGTAGTTTTAGGATACAAAATTAATGTACAGAAATCAGTTGTATTTCTACACATTAACAATGAAATAGCAGAAAAATAAATTAAGGAAACAATCTCATTTACCATCACATCAACAACAACAACAAAAAAAAACCCAAGAATAAATCTATCTAAGGAGGCAAAGGACCTGTACTCTGAAAACTGTAAGACACTGATGAAAGAAATTGAAGATGACAAAAACAGATGGAAAGATATACCATATTCTTGTATTGGAAGACTCCATATTGTTAAAATGGCCAAACTACTGAAGGCAATACAGATTCAATGCAATCCCTATCAAATTGCCAATGACATTTTTCACAGAACTAGAACAAAAAAATTTTTTAATTTGTATAGAAACACAAAAGACCTCAAACAGCCAAAACAATCTTGAGAAAGAAGAATGAAGCTGGAGGAATCATGAGCACTGACTTTAGACTATACTACAAAGCTACAGTAATCAAAACAGTACGGTACTGGCACAAAAACAGACACATAAGTCAATGGAACAGGATAGAAAGTCCAGAAATAAACCCACGTACTTAGACTGAATTAATCCATGACAAAGGAGGCAAGAATATACAATGGAGAAAAGACAGCCTCTTCAATAAGTGGTGCTGGGAAAACTGGATAGTTACATGTAAAAGAATGAAGTTAGAATATTCCCTAACACCATATACAAAAATAAACTCAAAATGTATTAAAGACCTAAATGTAAGACCAGATACTGTAAAACTCCTAGAGGAAAACATAGGTAGAACACTCTGACATGAAATTCAGTAATATATTTTTTTTTAACCAGCTCCTAGAATAATGGAAATAAAAACAAAAATAAACAAATGGGACCTAATTAAACTTAAAAGCTTCTGCACAGCAAAGGAAACCATAAACAAAATTAAAAACCTACAGAATAGAGAAAATATTTGTAAAGGACATGACTGACTAGGGACTAATTTCCAAAATATACAAACAGCTCATACAGCTTAATATCAAAACACAAAAAACCCAATCAAAAAATGGGCAGAAGACCTAAACAGACATTTCTCCAAAGAAGACATCCAGATGGCCAACAGGGCACATAAGAAGATGCTCAATATTGCTAATTATTAGAGAAATGAAAATCAAAACTAAAATGAGGTATCACCTTACACCAGTCAGCCTGGCCATCATTCAAAAGTCTACAAATAATAAATGTTGAAGAGGCTGTGGAGAAAAAGGAACCCTCCTACCCTGTTGGTGGGAATGTCAATTGGTGCAGCCACTATGGAGGACAGTATGAAGTTCCTTAAAAAACTAAAAACAGACTTACCATGTAATCCAGCAACTCCATTCCTTAAAAAACTAAAAACAGACTTACCATATGATCCAGCAACTCCATTCCTTGGTATATTTTCAGAAAAAAACTGTAATTTGAAAAGACACATGCATCCCAATGTTCACAGCAGCACTATTTACAATAGCCCAGACATGGAAACAACCTAAATGTCCATCAACAGATGACTGGTAAAGTTGTGTTGCGTATACACACACACACACACACACACACACACACACACAAGAATATTACTCAGCCATAAAAAAGAATGAAATAATGCCATTTGTCACAACATGGATGGACCTAGAGATTATCATATTGAGTAAGTCAGACAGAGAAAGACAAATATCAAATGATATCACTTACATGTGGAATCTAAAAAAAATGATACAACTTCTGTTTACCAACCAAAAACCGACTCACAGACATAGAAAACAAACTATGGCTACCCAAGGAGAAAGGGTGGGGAGGGGTAAATTAGGGGTTTGGGATTAATAGACACACATTACTATATATAAAATAGATGAAAAAAACAAGGACCTGTATAGCACAATTTCTTGTAATAACATATAATGGGAAAGAATCTGAAAAGAAAATATATGTATGTATGTATATGTATGACTGAATCACTTTGCTGTGCACCTGAAACTAACACTGTATAAATCAACTACATTTCAATAAAAAGTTTTTTAAATAAATATGTAAAGTGACAGAAAATAGAAAAAAATACATTGTTTGCTTTTTAAATAAATTTTTATAAAAATTAGACAATTTAAATAAAAATCTAACTCGGGGAATACACAGATTTTTTTTTAAAAGATAAAAGCGGTACATCAGTAAATGAACTTTGGGAAGCTTGGTCCTACAAAACAGGTCCAAATTTCTTAACATAATATTGCAAACATTATATGTCACCTTCAGTCACTTTCTCATCCTACATTCCCTGCACTTTACTTTGACCATTTGTGTATCTGCTTAGCTACATAACAAAATGTCCCAAACCTAGTGGCTAAAACATTTTATTTGGTTCACATTTGTGCAACTCAGTTGAGTCATCCCGTCCGGGCTGACAACAGATTTTCCGTGGACTCTCCCCCATGTCTGTGGTCAGTGGTGGATTAGCTGGTAACTAGATGATCTAAAATAATCTCACTCACATGTCTAGTGACAGCATACTGTCAGCCGGAGCCTCTATTCTCCTGCAGGTGGCTACCTATCCTCCAGCAGAGTAACGTGGGCTCATTCACAATGTGATCTCAGGGTTCCAAGCACAGAACCCCCAATGCATAAGCACTTTTCAAATCTCTGCTAGTTTCACATTTGCTAATGTTCATCAGCCAAAGTCACACGTCAACCCAAATTCAGTGATGGGGAACTAGACTCCACTTGTTAATGGAAAGATCTTCAATATCACATTGCCAGGAGTTGGATGCAGTAAAGGGAAGCATTTGTGACCATTTTTACAATCTACCACTCACTCTTACCACCTCTCAAACATGCCAAGCATTTTCATACATGTGCTTATGCTGTTCCCATCACCTGAAATGAATCATCAATCTCCTTCAGTCCTTCTGGCAAATTCTTATTTCTTGTCCTTCAAGGTTCTGCTCAAATATAGCATTCTCTGACATATTCCTCAAATTAATTATGCTGTCATATGTTTCCATGGTCCCTTGTATTTGCATTTATTATAGAATTCAATGAGTTGAATTATAGTTATTTATAATGTCTCCCTAATGGACTGTCTTTGTACCATCAGCATCTAGCACAGTGCCTGGCAAAGAATAGGCATTGAATAAACATTCATTAAGTTGAACTTAAATGAAAACATTCAAAACAAAGATTAAAGTCTCCTTCAAATAAGACTACATTTAAGTAAAGACTTAAGGTGCGACTATACAAAACTGACCTTACGCGTTAGAAGAACTAGTTAGATTCACCTCATCTAATTTGAAAGGCACCAGGTCAATGCTCCCAGCCAAAAACATATTTCCTGTGGCACTGGCACAAAGTCTGAACTTCCAGCATAGATTATTCTAGGTCTTGAAATGTTTTGCTGTACTACAAAGACAATAGGCTTTGGAGTCTGAAACACTAGGACTAAAAACCTAACTATTTGTGTGCACCTAACAATTTACTTAATACATTTCTCTTTTACAGCCATACAGAGTTATCTGTGTTGCAATAACATATGCAAAGCACCTAGCACAGTACTTGCCATACACCTAACACACATCAATCCCCAGAATTTCCTATTAGAAAAGGAGTCAAGTCTTTATCATTAACTTCTGAGGAGAGTGGGCAAAAGGTAAGAAGAAGGATAATGTGGAAGTACAGGAAGGGGTAATAGTCAAAACAACTTCACAATTTAACCAAGAGCCAAGCCTGCAGCTAGTAATTAAACAGTTACATCAGTTTTCAGTGACCCCATCAAGGAATAAAAGTTCCCTCCCACCCCCAGGTATACAGTGAATATCTCTGGTGATGACAGGACTTACGAATTTCTGTATAATTTTACTGGCATCAATATGGAATCAACATTTATACATATGCTTTGGCAAGACTACTGGGCAGAGAGTTAAGGGAAAAAAAGAGGATGTTTAAAAGGATATTATGCTAATCTTTTTAATTTCCTCACTTTTTTCCCTTTTACATTTAAAAGGGGTAGTTGTTGTAAACAAGTTTTTTTCTCCCTACCTAAGGAAACATTTTTTTTAAGTGAGAAAAATGAAAAGCACATTACACACAATTCTAAACTTCAAATTATGTCACTTCTAAAGAAAACGTTACCATTAAAATCAAGACAAAACGAGTTTAGACACACTGAAGTCCTGTTTCAAAGTTAAGCCAAATTTAATACATTTTAATAAAATCTTTAAACTTTCAAAATCCGAGTAGGAACTTGAATCCTATAAGAAGTCTCTACAACTGTCCCTCCTGAAGCTATTCTCACACGCCAGTGGCAGCTCTGGAACACTTCTGCACTTACTGTGCGCTATAAATGAACCTCCATTTCCCTGTTATCTTTCACCGCAGCTTCACTGTACACTTTCTGGTATGCAGGATTCTCCTAATCCACCTCTCCTCAATGCCAGCACCCAGATTGTACTCAATAATTGTTAATTTATGTCTGACAAGGAAATGTGTAAGTAGCATTTGCTGATGGCAAATTCATTGGTCCATTCAAGTTCAGATCAAGACCTCTAGAGACCTTACGGACGAAAAAATTCTGCCCCCTCAACGTAAATCAAAATAAAAATATTACTAAAGCAGAAAACACAAAACTCACGTATTTGTTCAAATTAAAATAACTTGTTCTGGCAAAATTTTATGTAAGCTCATCAAAGGCTGAATTCTTACAAGTGTCCAAATTCTACTGCAGACATGCAGCAGGACAGCTTAACATATTATGAATAGAAACAATATAACATATTACTTTGTCTGCTGTTATAATTGTATTGCAGTTGTGCACAGAAAAGGAGGTGCAATAAATGATTGTCAGCAAAGACTCAGAAGCACAAGTTCTTCGCATTTTATTTCATTAGACAACTATATTTGATAAAATAAGCACCAGATTATATTTGAATAAATTTTCATTAAATAATGTTTCATAGCCATCACAAAGTCTAGAATGCAGATAATAATTACAGAGCCAAAGCAAAACCACCATAGTTTTTAAAATATATAATACATAATAATTTGATATTCATATTCATAGTAACAGATATTGGTTAATACCTCCATTAAATTTGAATATTTTATGCTTAGATATAATTGTTTCAGCTAAACTGTTTCCACCTAATATATATTAAAATCTGAGCGTGTTCTGTGTGAATTGAATACTTTATTTTGATATAACTAAACCTTTTCTTACAAAAAAAATGTCCTGGATACCTAGAACAACATAGATAAATCAGAAAATCCTTGTGAGTTATTATAAAAGTGCTTTACTTCTGATTATACAGGCACTTTAAAACAGTAGGTTTTTTAAACCCTAAACTGACTGTAAAATACAACAAGAATGCAAATTTTGGAATGAGATTGAATAATTTAATAGCTTATTATGGAATCAGATCTAATTGGTCCTTTCCCTGCCCAAGCGAAAAAAAAAAAAAAGAAAAAAGAAAAAGATTTCCCCTGTTGGCATTGGTCTAGGAACTAATGTTGTATTATGTCCATTAAATAGGAAGCCAAGGATTATGTGAACAAATAATATCACAGCTCTGTGGAATGACTGATAGTCTGCAAAAGCCAAGACTGGTTTCATCTTTCTTGTGAAGTTATCACTGATTTGTTCTCCGTCATGTGCAGTCACTAAGGCCGGCAGAGGTAACAAGTGTTTGATGTGTGATACTCGAGTCACTTTTGCCAGACTGCATTTATTCTAAGTTATACTCATACTTAGTGTGTGTGTGTATATAAATATATATGTATGTTCTTGGGCTTTCGTTTTTTCTTGTTTCTAGTGATGGGTCAAACAGATATGACAATTATCATACACTACCTTCTAAAGCTGTACAAAAACAACATATATCTGTTTCTTAGCAAGGGATGCTTTTCCACTGTAGATTAAATAAATGACTGTGGAGAAAGTACTTTAATATAAGAACTTACCCTTTGTTCATTGCCTTATTTGCACAGCTTACAACATATCCCTTACCTTTTAGCATGTATTATCCATTTCAATTCAGTCCATTCTTTACAATCTACAGCAAGCCAATCTACAGCAAGTTCTTTTTTAGTTGAAAGGAAATTTTAAGGGAGGAGGGTGTGGAAAAATACATTTAATTTATCCTATTGAAAAAAGACCATTCTATATGGTTTCTGAGCACTTCTGCATCTTCTTACACACTGTAAATCAGCTCAGATATCTTAATCAGTGGCTAGAAGCATATCCTTATCAGTAACATATTCATGAAAGATGGTATGTGTATGAGCTGCAAAATGTTTGGCAGAGACCCAGGAATAAAAAAGAAAAAAAAGAATGTGGGAAAGAGTTGATGGAATATCTTTGTGTGTCAACCCTATGAATTGGGGGAATTTTCTATCATCTCTGTTTGTTCTGTTTGGAAGTATAATACACAAACCAACAAAATGTCAGATTTCTGTGACTTGATTTCATCTATATATAGATATACTCACTGTACAGTGATCCAGGGTGGAAGCATATCTATACACAGTGGTGTATATAAAAACATATATACATTCTCATGTCTCTTTCTGAATTTTCCTATTCATGATATTATTTTATTCAAAGTTTAATGCTTTTCTGTTTTGATAATCTAAGCACTGTTTAAATATTATTTCACAAAATCAAGAGTAGTTCCTGACAGTATCTGCAGTCAATGGTCTACTCAAACTGGGCAACTCCCCTTGGAACTTAGGAGCCACAGCAGAAGACTGTGTGTGTGAAAGAGCAAGACAATTCATTAGCCAATTCTGCAGCAACTCAAAGTGGCGGGGGATGTCAGCCCCTGCTCTGGTGCTTCAATACTAATGAGAGTCATTGCATATTCATAACCTCAAATACAGTCAGCTTCTTGTAAAAACTTTTGTCACCCAGGCTTCATGGCAAGAGCAAAGCGCTGCACAATTCGTATCGTGGCACTTCCGCCAAGTGAGTGCGAGAGCAAGATTGATTGTTTTGCAATGCAGCCTGACGTGGAACTAAAAGATGCTGCCCCAAGGGTCTTAAAACTCTGCTTAGTTTGATTGCAAAGCCCCAAATAATCAAAGAAACAAAAAGGCAGTGAAGGTGAATGTATATGTCTATATATACATATAACCACATATACACCATACATTAAAAATACATAAAAGAATACTTCAAACAAGAAATTTGGCTTATTGAGTCCTCAGAGTTAATTATCTGTTAGGAATGTACCACCACTCACATCAAGTATTATGTTGAAAGAAGAATGGTGTGTCCTAGTAAACTTGGCCTCAAGTCGCAGAAACACCATGGCATAGTTTAATAGAAACAGATTTCTAAAACTGTCTGAAGTTTCCTGTCATTATCAATACCAAAGCTTAGTGAACTGAACCTGTCAGCTCTGCCAATTCTAGAGCTACCTGGAATCCAATTCCTCGGGCAGCTCTTTACGTTGTTGTCACTGCCTCCCTTGCTTTATCATCATCATCATTATGCTTAGCTTCCTGAAGTGAGCTGTTCAGTGCGCTTGCCAGGAAATCCTAAGGGCCCGGCACTACACCATTTGACCCCCCGAATACCTGTCTGTTTGGGGTAGCTACCAGCATCCCCCGGAGTCAGAGAAAGGAAATGTATGTTTCAGCACCCACTTTGAAAAAGCCTTGAGCATTTTTTCACTCGTAATGATGTCTTCAGCTGGAATGCCAGCATACTTCCACATTTTTCTGACAGGCATACAGTCTATAAACTACCCGTAAAAATTAAACAGGACAGTGAAAGAAAAGTTTCTAAATTTGATCGCACTTGAGTTGTTGAAAGTTATTTCTAGATGCATAATGTGTACAAATATCTGCATAGCTAAAGAAAAGTCAGGAATATTGGGAGGATGATGGGGATAGATGAGGAAGTGTTGTGGGGGCAGGGGCTCACCAAACTGTTTTATATCTTAGTCACAGACACACAAGCTTCAAAAATAGAAGGATTTGTGTTTATGATTGATTGAGGTAACTGATTATCCACAGATATTTTAAGTGTTGAGACATTAAATTGTCAGCTCTATCAGTTTGATTGCAGTAAAACATGAAAACATTGACTTTTGTCTAGTTAGAGAAATTTATTTTTCCCAGAATGACAATCCTTTAAGTAGAAGCCAGGCAGCTTGCCAGCTTTCCATGTCATACACTGAAGTTTGCAAATGCAACCCATATTTTCAAGTGTTTTTCAAGGTTCAATGAATGGTGCATAGGTCTTCTGCAAATAGTCTTATAATAAACAGATTCCTGCAGTACTTCTTATTCTTTAAGCTTGAGAAAAGTACTGACTCATTTTGAAGGAAAAAAAAAAAAAACACTGTAGCTTTGTATTCATGGAGAATATGTTACCAGTGCTCTTCAGTTATTTAAAGTATCTCTCAAAAATAAAATAACCCTCTTTGGACCACCATGCTGTGAACAAGTTTGATTAATATGTTTTATAAGCCTGAAATAAATGCTCATCATAACTGTCAGTAAGCTGACAGCTTTCAAAGTCTTTGTTCTCAGAATGAGTAATGCGTCTGATCTTCTTAAGATACCATATCCCAACCTAAAAGGAAGATGTTACAATCAAGTAAATTCTACTAAAATTTGATTTTGCCATTACATCAGCCTTCTACTCTAGATCCTTGTGTGTATTATATGTGTGCATACTATTTTATAAAATAAAAATACCACATCTTATTTGTTATTATTGCTTGTCAGAACACCTGTGCTTTTCACTGGGCATAACTGTGGTTCCACTGCTTAAAACCTAGTCCATTTTAAGAATCAAAATGTCAGATGTTATATACAGTCAATCTCTTTAATAAAATCTGTGACTGGGGAATCATCACAGAGCCTAATGATTGAAGTGAAAACACCAATCAAAAGACAGATATGGTCATTAATTCTACAAAAACACTGATATTTCTATATTTTCCAAGCATTTATCATGATCATTAAAATACAAGATGTTCTAAAGACAAGCAGACTATTTAGCCCTCCATGTCTGAGTTCTACAGACAGCAGTAGGTAATAACTGGAGAAAAGGGGGTCCCTGAACTGCTAAGCAAGGGTACACCAACTAGAAAAACTTCTTTCCGACCCCTTCAGCCAATCACTTTGTGTCCTGGAGCACAGGATTTGGTTGCCCTTATCCTATCTTAGGGGGTACTAACTATTAGAAGTGGTCATTATATTATCCAGTCTCCTATCCTTTTATTCCAGTTACCACTTATGCTTCACTGCTGTCCTGTGGCAGAACTTTACAAAGCACCCTGTCTATAACTGCCAACAATTATAGCTCCTTTTGTCAACATACTTTCCTCATCAATTCAGTTCTACCTACTTTCATACCATGCCTAGATTATTTTCCATTTAACATCCCTTTTTTTAATTCATACTTTTCCTAAAATCTAAGAAAGGGTAATTTTTATACCAATTGTGCTTTTTACTCCTTCATCATCTTTGTCCATAAGAAGCCATTTTTTGTTTTATTATTTTCCAAATTGCCAAAAAATCACAGGTTCTGTACACATTACTGCTCCTCCTCTTCTTCATTTTGAGATATGAATTATTTAACTGTTAATGAAGTTTATTTTCATTCTTTATCTGCTCTCTATGCCATAACTACCCCCCTTATAATTTCAGTATATCGTGGCAGTTCTGGAAACAATGTTCCTTCACATCTTACACACTGATTTTCCTTCTTTTGTTATTTCTCATCTCTTAAGAGCTTTTAGTGTTTACCTCACAAATTAGGTCAAAAGAAGATAATTTTTGTTCCCTTTTGTTATTGTTTCTTTCCTTTAAGAAAACTAGAATTCCCTTGCACCAGAACTAAAATGATCTATATGCTATTCACATCTTACAATGATTCCATAATTTCAGTAGTTCCACGATGCTTTCTAGACCTTCAAATTCTGTTCACCCTTAAGTACTATATAAGCACAGGGATTATGTTGTTAACTCTAGGAAACACATGGAAATGACACCGGGCTCAGGTAGGGTTCCTTTCTGACATTACAGGTGTTATTTCCAAGAAGTACACAGATAGTACTGACTCAGTACAGCTGCGGACGTGGTTACAAGAATGATACCTTTAATACTGATCCTTTGACTGCTCTCTTATCTATCTTGAATCATTTATTTTTCATTATCTGTCCTCTAACTTACAAAGCCCCCTATGACCTTGTGATCTTAGTGATAGCAGCCACCCTTACCTGATTATAAACATAATCTAGAATTTCCACACTCTCCTCCTTTCTACGCCTCATTCCAGTTGCACATATAAACCTAAAGAAAAACTAAATTTTACTGCAGCTACCTTAAAATTTTTCTTTTTAACTACTTACAAGTAGTCTCTCTTAGAATTCCTTGATCCCTTGGGCCAAAAATAAGCTTTGCCTTAGTGCTTTACTTTTTTCCATATGTTATGTTTTGTGTTGATCAATATTTACCAACAATCTCTGCTCATTAGCAATATTTAAAAGGATAAGTAGTTTCTTCTTAGAGCTAGTGAAATATTGAACATCTCCTTTCATATATAAAATCATTATTACATGTAAAACTTTTTGCTTTCTCTCTTTTCACTGCTGGAAGGAACGATCACTTTAGAGCAGTGATTCTCAAATTGTATTCAGCAGTGCCTCAGGGGTTCTTTTTAGAAGAAAATAAGTGAAGGGGGACACCAAATAGACAGTGCTCTGGGCCGATTTATCTAGCACACCACCACTTTTTGTCTACAACTTTTTATTTTGAAATGAGTTTGAACACACAGAAAAGTTACAAGCATAATACAAACAACTACTGTATGTGCTTAACCCAAATTTTAACATTTTGCCACAACTGCTTTATCATTCTTTCCTACCCTTCCCCCTCCTCTCTTTTCCTCTTCTTTCTTTCATTTTCTGAATTGTTTGAAAGTTACAAAACCTTGTTCCATTACCTCTAAATACTTCAGGGTGGATTTCCCAAGAATTTTCACTTACATTGTCACAGTGTAATAATCAAAATCAGGAACTTTAACATTGATATCATGCTGTTATCTAATCTATAGAATTTATTTAAATTTTGCCAATTGTCTCCAAAATGCCCTTTATAATAATTCTTGTTTTTCTGGCCCAGAATCAGCCTTTGTCTTTCATAACACTGACACTAATAAATAGTACAAGCAATTTCCTTTGTAAAAATCCCTGAATTAGGTTTGTCTAATATTTCCTCATAATTAGATTTAGATTATACATTTTTGGTAAGAATACTATATAAATGATCCATGTTCTTTTCGCTGTATCACATCAGAAAGCACATAATACTGGTTTGTGCAGTCACTGGTGAAAGTGACTTCGATTAATTACTCAAGTAGTAAAGTAACCTGTCTACCAGGTTATTCCACTGCAACAGTTCTGTTTTTCCTTTGTAATTAAAGAGTAATTCTTAACCACTGATTTTAGCATTCATTGATGATTCTTCTCTATGGTTAAAATGATTGCAAAATGGTTATTTTTCTAACACTACCACTCCTTCTACATTTATTAGATGCTATCCTATTCCCTTGTTTATTTGTTTGTTTATTATAAGTATGGATTCATGGATTTTTTTAATTTAATGGATTAAAATTTATTGCCCTAGTTATTTTGAAGTTCAAATTGTCTCAGCTTTGGCCAGTGGGAGTCCCTTTAATCTGACTACCAGGGCTTTTTGACATGTCCCTATCATTTATTTGAACTGTAACATCACTTTTATTTATTTTATATTTTGGAATTTGTTTCTAAACAATGCTTTTGAAAGTTTGAAACCCATTGTTCTGCTATAACACTGTTTTCTCCAATTTTCCTTATTTCAAGTCAGGTTTGTATAAAAAGTATCCAGAATATAGAGAAGACTGAGAAAAAATGATGGTAACCCCTTTGTTTCTGTGGTCATACTGGCCAACATACTGTCCCTCCAACCTGGCAGGCACGCTCCTGTATTAAGGGCTTGGCATCCATTGTGTCCTTGACCTGGAAACCTCCTCCCCATGCAGCTTTGTAGTTGCTCCCTCATCTCCTTTAAGCCATACCTCTAACATCGCTTTCTCAGGGAGGCCTCCCCTGACCACTTTTATTATAATAGTACAATGGTTCTCAAACTTCTTAAAGTACCCTTTGAAAACCCCTTTGATGATAACCCCTTCATACCCAAAGTTTCATTTCAAAGCAAGATATAAAATGACAATATGTTTAACCCATGAATGGTTAAGTCAGAAGAAACATGATCTTTACACTGGTTTATTTCACCACAGTGGGTTGACAAATTTTCTAAAGTGTTTCCCTCTGGGTCATGGAAATAAAATAGATATCATCCACAATGCTGTTTCTAACTTCCTTATTTGATTATTTATTCAATTGACTTCCTTATTACATACAGCATACCCACTTCTCTATCACCTTACTATGAATTAGTCTAATTTTTAAAACTATTTGCTCCTAAAAAAAAGCATCAATAAACAAGAATAACGTAGAACTATTTGTCTTTCCTATGGAACACTCTCTAAAGGAATAACTATTAGCTACTAACTTAAGTATTAAATACTTAATATTTGCTAATCCCAAGCAAGTCTTTAAAAAACAAACAAAAAATCCTCAACAAAGAATCACAGATAATAACATCGAAGAGATAGCCAAGGCTTTACAAGTAGTCAAGTGCTTGCACTCAATTTCTATAGAAAAGCTCACTTTTCCCTGAGCACATTGCATCAATATACAACTCAGTATGACTACATTTCACAGATCAGGGTTAAAGGTGCCCTTGCTAAAATACACAGCAACTTCCATGATTTATAGGGCTTGCTCAAAGCAAACTCGTTAAGTCATAACTATGTATCATCAGTTTCTTAGGACATCTTAAGTTTTTCAAACTACTTAACTCATCTTTTTTTTAACATTTTTTATTGATTTATAATCATCTTACAATGTTGTATCAAATTCCAGCATAGAGCACAATTTTTCAGTTATACATGAACATATATATACTCATTGTCATACTTTTTTTCTCTGTGAGCTACCATAAGTTCTTGTATATATTTCCCTGTGCTATACAGTATAATCTTATTTATCTGTTCTACAATTTTGAAATCCAGCTCTATCCCTTCCCACCCTCCACCCCTTGGCAACCACAAGTTTGTATTCTATGTCTATGAGTCTATTTCTGTTTTGTATTTATGCTTTGTTTGTTTTTTTTTTTGTTTTTTTTTTTTAGATTCCACATATAAGCGATCTCATATGGTATTTTTCTTTCTCTTTCTGGCTTACTTCACTTAGAATGACATTCTCCAGGAGCATCCATGTTGCTGCAAATGGCATCAAACTACTTAACTCATCTTTTTATAAAACTACTAACATGCTTCATACTTCAAACTTGAAAAAGTATATTATTTCCAACTTCTGTATTGAGGGCATTTAGGGTGGCTGACTTTTCCCCTCAATGTCTGTTTTTCATTAAATTACATAACAGACATTTTTTAGGTTTTCAAGATGCTTCAGCACAGCGGAATCAATATATCTGTCAACATTGTAAACAAGTAAATCTTTACAAGCCACAAAATGATGAGACACCTCCTTACATAAGATAATAGAGGAAATTCTACCAACGTGTAACCTACGTAAGTGATGCACATGGAACTATACCTTAAATCTCCTGGCAATCTAGTCCATTTAGTGAAATCCTTGAATAGTTTACCAATAATACATCTAAAGGCCTAACTCACTTTCATATGTGTGTACTTTGGGCACTGTAAGAACTAGCTGATTTTAAGTGAAACACATAATCTCCAAAAAAATACCACGTAAATTCAGTGACCATTTGTTTTTTCATTATAATGTTACTTATCCTGTAGTATTCAATCATCTAAGATAAAGAGAATACCACAGTATTTAGTCTTCTAATATATGAAGAACTATATTTATACGTATGATGAAATATAACTCCTTGTTCTTGAGATCTAGACCTAAGCTGTCCAATATGGCAGCCAGCAGTCACAGGTGGCTGTTGAGCACTTGTAATGTATCTAGTCCAAATTGAGATACCCATTGAATTTCAAAGATTAATATGAAAAAAATGTAAAATATCTCACTAGTAATTTTGTATTGATTATGTGTTGAAATATTTGATATATTGAATTAAATAAAATATATTATTAAGTTCATCTGTTTCTTGTTACTTTTTTAATGTGGCTACTAGAAAATTTTAAATTACATATGTGGCTGACATTTTATTTCTGTTGGAGAACACTGGTCTAGAGTAAAGTGGGCAAAAGTCATAATTATGAGGCCAGTTCCATAGTGTGTCATAAATATCCTGCAACCAAACTACTTTCTAATTTTTTGAGGTTATTAGTTGATCATCAAATCCCATGAGTAACAGAAGACCAAGTCTAGGTGAACTCAATTTGCAATGAATACAATAATAAATCTTACACATGTTAATGATATCATGGTGGTTAATTAGGTAACGTGGCAACCACCTGTTGTAAGCATCTTAAAAATGACTATGAATACTATTACTCTGACATAGCTAAAGTTTTAGATTTTATTTTTATTACCTCATTTCTATAAATACTATACTGAATATTCTTATGAACAGTTTACTGTCTACTGAGTATCTCTATTTAGATATAATAGGCATTTTAAGTTCAATATGTCAATACTGGAATCATTACCTTGCTGTTAGGAGGCAAATCTACACGACGTTTCTGTGGGTCTCAGACTAGAAACAGCATATCCCTCCAGGTTAGAGGGCAATTGTTCCCTGACAAGGATAATAAAGATAATGTCATTCTCCAAGACAAAGGTTGGGCAGGTTTGTTACTAGGCCCTTACAAGATTGGGAGAACACAGATCCACTGTGTGCACAGCATCTATCTGGGCCTCATTCTGTATTACGGGACTTGGGGAACCTATATGAACATGAAGATCATGCTGTCTGCTTTGCTTTGAGCAATAAACTATCTAAGTCTATCTAGCTGAGCTCATTGTTTCCTTATCATAGGAATCTACAGAAGTGTGGTGAAGTTCTCTGGTGAAAACAGAATCAAAACTTTTTTTACTAAAAAACTTTTTTTACATACTATGTGTGTGTGGTTTTTTGTTTGTTTTTTGTTTTGTTTTGTTTTGTTTTTAGTTGAGTGGTGAATTACATTGACTAATTTTGAATGTTAAACTTTGCATTTGTGGGATAAAATTTAATTGATCATTATGTATTATCCTTTTTATATATTGTAGGGTAAAATTTGCTAAATGTAGGATCAAAAACCATAAAACTCCTAGAAGAAAACATAAGCAGAACACTTTTTGACATAAATCATAGCAGTATGAAAAATAAACAAACTAGTGAATATAACAAAAAATTAAAAAATAAAACTAGTAAATGTAACAAAAAAGAAACAGACTCACAGACAGAGAGAACAAGCCAGTGGTTACATGGGGACAAGGAAGTGGGGAGGGACATGATAGGGACAGGGGATTAAGAAGTACAAACTACTACCTATAAAACAAATAAGCTACAAGGATATATTGTATAGTACATGGAATATAGCCAATATTTGATAATAACTAAATGGAGTATAATCTTTAAAAATTGTGAATTACTATGTTGTATAGCTAAAACATATAATTTTGTACATCAACCATATCTCAATTTAAGAAAAGCACAATGGGATATGACTAGATACAACATATCCACTAGAGTGACTAAAATTAAAACCTTAATAACACCAACGGTAACAAGATGGAGGAGCAACTGAACTTTCATACATTGCTAGTGGGAATATAAAATGATACAATCACTTTGGAAAACATTTTGAATTATACATTTGAAATTGGTAAACCTAATTATCTATAATTTATACCTAAAAAAACTGAATTTTAAAAATCAACTTGACAAACCATTTTTAAATTAGTCAAATAAAGTTCTAGTAGTATATTGTAGTGGTCTAATATTTTTTAAATACTAGCCAATTTTTCCACCTATTGTTCTCTGGTTCTTCCTCCATTCAAGCAATAGATAGGCTCACCTTCCCTCAGGGAAAGCACTGACAGCAGAAAGACAGAGTCTTTTTCCTAACCTATGAATTTTAAAATCTTGGACTTTGAGAATAATGGAAAGAACTCAGAACATATGCTTACCAAAGCCAGGCAGGTAAATAATATAAAACAAAAGGGAATGTGGAGACTAGAGTGAGCAAGCCAATGTTATAAGGAGTCACTATGCAGCTCCAGCTGAGTTTTACCACATGGAAATGTGGGCCCAGTGTTGCCAGACTGTTTTCCCCCGAAAGAAATCTGGAAATTCAGATTTTACCTGAAGTTTTCCCAACTTCTGAACTAACTCCCAAGCAGAAAAGCACTTCTGTGAGTCAAATTCAGCTCATGGATTTGTAACATCTGGCACAGAAAACAGATTTAGAACACCTTAAAAACAAAAAGAAACAAAAAACCCACAAAACTTCTTCACCCTCCAGACTTGACGAAAATTCCCTGGAATGAGGAAAAGAAGAGTCAAAGGATCAATGAATACATTGTTCTTACAAGAGAATGGGACGATCTGTGTCACATTTCCTTGGTACAGACTGGAAGGCAGGAAGATCCCAAAGAACTGGATGGCTAATGCGAAAGGCAAACAACATATTAGCCTCTTAAGAGTTTCCTAGGCTCTACGCAGCCCCTGAGAGGCTAAACAAGTGGCAGCCTCAAGGAATTCACCAAGTTTTAATGGAGTTTGGGGACCACAGAAAGATTACAGTGTTATCAATAGCATGGAATTAGCAGAAAGAGTTACTTTACCAGCCAAAACTTTGTGGACAGGAATGAAGAATGAATCAACAGTAACCTGTGATGACTGACTAACTTCAGAAACAAAATGAAGTATAAACATTTCTACAGATGCCACCACTGTAGAAAGATGAAGATATCTTGTAGGACCCATCACCTCACCCAAGAATTAGCAGAGCACCAGTAGGATAACCCTAATTTTAATATTAAAATTTCAGCCACGAAGGCAGAATAGGGGCTCAGTAGAAACTGAGCTGGAAAATAGTAACAATAAGTATTCACCTCGAACACCTGACATTGTAGACTGAGAGGAATTTCTAAGCATCAGCTGCAAGCAAGGAAGTTATCAAGGGGAAGGGGGAGCATTTTATTTTACTTCCTTTAGATGAATTATGCCAAATAAATATTGGATTTGGAATTATATCCTACAGTTAGGCCACCAGAGCATAAGACTTTGATCCACTACTGCTCAATATAATAGAACTAAGCTCCTCAGACCTTTGTAACTTTACTGGAGGTACTGAGTTATCAAACACATTAAGTGCCCAAAACTCATCTGAAGTAATAAATTGTCTTAAGGCAAGTCTAAATGATTGGTAACACTGGACAAAGTGAGTAAAACTTACTCATTCTGCAACTATTAAGTAAATACATTAACAATACCACCAGAATTCACTGGTTTACACTGGTTAAAGTGTTGGTCTAAGGCATTAACAAGGAGAAAGCAGAGGTTGTCACAATGTGTGTTTGTATGTGTGTACAAAAATTGTATTTTCTAATTTTTCTAAAATGACCACATAGTCCTTTAATTTCTGAAAATAATTAGAAAGTACGTGTTTTAAAATACGTCTTTTAATTACCTCTTTGATACATTCTTAGAAATTTAACAGTACATCGCCTGATTAAACGTGATTAATACTCAGATCTACACTGTGGCAATTATCCAAGTAATTCAGGCAAAGAGCCTACTTTAGTGTGAATACTCAGATAATTAATCAAGCTGTGGCACAATGGGACCTCTGAACTTCAGTTTTCTAATGGGAACAAGTACCTGCACAGCCTAACATTTCCAAAAAGATCTAGCACAGAGTATGGATAATATAATAAGCCCACAAAAATATTCACTGAATTAGCCACCACTGACTTCACTTCCACCGGCCTTTGGAAGTGTTAATCAATGAAATCATCAATGAAATCTTTCTAGGAAAATAGTCACCTGCTCCATCATGGTACTGAAGAGCTCTTTCAAAGGTAAACAGACCTTGAGTAGAGTCATCCAGTGCAAGCTGTCCCTGAACAACGACTTCCCACTCCTACCAAAGTATATATGTTAATAAATGCAAGTGGGTAAGTGCCTAAGAATTCTGATAACTTGCAGTTCTGCTTTCATCTGAGGAAATGTTCCTAGAGCGAAGGGAGTCTACATTGCCTCGCTGCTCTCAACCCTCTTAGTGTAATGACTTGCCATCACACTTAGAATGAAATCGAAAGGACTTTACTATGGCCTATCAGCCTTTTCATGATCTGCCTCTGCCTAACTCCTAACCTCATTTCCTACCACTCTCCTCCTCCATCTACTGTGTTGCTTTCTGATCTTTGAAGACACCAAACGTAAGCCTTTGCTCTTGACTCATCCCACTGCCAACACACACTACCATGAAACTCATATGGCTTATTCCGTCACTTCATTCGGATATCTGCTTAAATATCACCTCCACAGAAAATACTTTCTTGACTGCCCTTTCTAAAGTAGCACACTCTGTTATTCTCTATACCCTTAATCTGTTTTTTCCCATAGCAAATCAAATATATATTTATTCATCTGTTGTAATGTAAACTCCATGAAGATCAAGACTTCATCTCATTAACTATTGTATCTCCAGGGTCTAGCAGATTACCTGGTATAAAGTGACACTGAATTATAATTGACAGTGAATCTTTTGAATTAACTAAGTTGGAGGCTTTGAATATTCAAGAAAAGCTTTCAGCAAATGCTACTGACAATGGAATGAGAAGTAAGAAGACCAGTGATAGTTATGGTGGCCATGTGAATCTAGAATACCTGCAGATGGAAAAGGTAAATGCCTGGAGAAATGGGATTAGTATCAGAATTAGAGTAAAAATGTTAACAGCTAAAGGACAGTAGGCAGGATGGAAGCAAAAGGAAGACTAGACCTCAGATGGTTGAAGCCTGAGAAGAATTGAGAAAAATCTTTTTTCCTATCCCATGCACTCTCCCTCATTTTCCTTCCTGTCACATTTCCTCTAGTAATATCTACCCACTTTTGCCATTTCTCTTCCTCCTCCTCTTTTGCTTCCTCTGTCATAAATTGTTTGTTTTACACTCATATATTGCCTTCAAAGAGTTTTTTTTTCCTGTGAATCAGTATCCTGAGTAGAAAAAAGCTCTCTAATGAAAAACTCTTAAGAGTATATTTTATTATATTATAATAAATAATATATAATTTATAATATATAATATAATATAATATATTAAAAGTATATTCCTCATATGCCAAGGAGAACAGAATCATCAACATCAATATTAAGTACTCATCATGAACTCAACAGGCTGAAAAAAAGAACCATGAAGCCATTTTCTTTCATCTCCTACATCAAGAATTCTGAATGCTTTGTGCCTTCAACAGTTTAATTTTCTTCTCTTCTTTCTCCAGAATATATCTTTAAAATATAATCAACATCTTTTTTACCTTTACTGAGGTATAACTGATATACATAAAATTGCACATATTTAATATATACATTTTGATGAGTTTGAACATATGTACATACATCATCACATCACCAATCAAGGTACTAGAAACATATTTACAGTCTCCAAAACTTTCCTTGCATTCTTTTGTGTTTGTTTTTTTTAATTTCTGTTGTGAAAGTACTTAACATGAGATTTATCCTCCACATGTTAAAGTACATAATACCATATTTTTAACTATAGGCACTGTGTTGTACAACAGACAATCAATATCTTTGACTTTTATCCTCACATTCCATTAAAAAAATCATGACACATCTACTAAGTATATTTGCTAAAATCCTAAGCCTGGCATTGTCTTTTTTATTAAGTTTATTCTGATGCTTATTCAAGTTAAAACAAATGAAAACTGACAAGCAGCCTCATCAGACTCATAAATGATTGTTTATGTATATATGGCTATCCCAATCCTCATCAAATGACACTGGGCTTGGTGTTCAAAAGGACTCTTTGAAGAGTAATTTCTAATATATTAGTAGCAGCCAACATAATGATATCTATTAATTTCAGTTAAATACCTCCCAAAATATCATATCCCAGAACGTCATCTACTCATTTTTAAATTCTCCCATAAGAGGTTACAGGTAGAACATGATCTCTGTAATTCAAAATGAGCCTTGAGAAAGTAAACTGTAAATCAAAATTTTAGGAAAAAATTCATAGTGAACTTCATGTTTTGCCCATTAATCCTAGACACCACAGAAAAATCAAACCAAGGAGAAATTGATTTTTTTTTAATATCAAGCATATTTACAAGTGACAAGGCATTAAGATTTATAAACTACATGATGACCTACTCAGAACTAATCAATATACCCGATAACAAACAAGATAGCCAGTCTTAAATGATTTATTCCATTATTTTGGTAACTATGCTTAAATTAATTCCAATTACAATCATAAGTTCAAGACTTAAGGAGAAAAAAAGTTAATTCTACAAATTAAAAATCTAAAGTCCAGAGTATTAATCTCTTCTACATGTTTCCCTGTTTCGTCTTTCCAATTCTCCCCACCCACACTCCCTGTCTCTGTCATTGTATATTCAAATCTAGAGTACTACTGAGTCTCATAGGGTTAGTGTAAAATATGTATAGATACCAGTGTGACTTTATTATTTGTTTTTCTTAGTTACAGGATTGAAGAACGCTAATTCTAATGCAAAAGGGTGTATGTATGCATGTATATGTGTTTGTGTATGTATATATATGTATGTGTATATATATACATATATATATTTATATCTCCCCACCCCTTACCAAAGCTGTGCCTTCACTGACATAAACATTCCATAGTACAGAATATAACAACAGTTCATATTTGTCTATATTAGTACCACAACATATTTACTAACAGAGAAGGGATAGGTCCAACTTTAGGTTAGCAGCCTAATCTGGCTTAAAACAAAATGCATCTTCCTATGGCATTCCCATTCTGAAGCAACTCATAACCATAAAAGGTAGGTATTTACAGGATAAAAATCTAGAACAACAGTTAAGAGCAGCAAAAAATTCTGCTCTTCATTTTCATTAACTTGGTGTTAACTTAATGAAATGTGACACTGCTATCAGCATAATACAATAAATATGAAAAAGTGCCCAATGTATAAAGAAAATATGAAAATCCCTAATGACAACAACAAAAACAAAAACTGTTTTCCTCTTTTCCTTTCATATGTCCTTTGTGTTAGCTTGAGAGCATATGACCTTGTTATCTACATACTATAATAGAAGTTAAATTGGCTGCCCATGTGCCTAGATGGAGGCTTCAAAAATAACTAAGTAAAATTATATTTCCCTGCGCCCCATCAAATATCCATCATACAGGACCCAGTTCTCATCTCCCCAAGTTAGAAGCTCTACTAAATGCAGTGAAACAAGAGAAAAATAGCTAAATAACTCTCAGAAGTGGCATACATAGATATTATATTTTTGTTGAAATCTCAAAACTTACATTCTCTAAAAATTTAAATCACCTTTGAAACAGAATTTATTAAAATTCTAAACTCATATTGTATTTATTTTTTTGTAAGTGGATATATATTCCAAGCAACATGTTCGTATTTGTTGTTACTCATATAAATAAAAGCATATAGTCATTTTAGGGATTAACAGAAAAACAGACATCTGCATAGAACATTTCCCTCATTAGATATTATCATGTTAGCATATTTTTCCTATTTCTGATTATACTACAACATAAAATGAGCTGATTTTTACCCTTAAGTTTCACTATAATGTATATTGCCAATAATGCAAATATTTTAATTGCACATTAGAAGAATCTCATTTTCCTCTAAAAATTGCTACAGAAATTAGCCCTGAAGAGACCTTATAACACATACAAAAAATCAAGATATGGCTGTCAAACTTGCATACCAGTTACCACTTAACACTAAATATTACTTTAAGCATTACTTTTAAATTAAAAGCTATCCTTTTGAAAATTCCAGGCAAGATCACATGGGTCATTAGAATGTTATTTGGCCTCTTCCTAAATTAGTGCAAAACTGAATCAATTACACAAGAATCAAATAGCAAAAAACTATACACTAATCAACTGACTTAACTACTAGCCAAACTGTAGATTCAAAAAGCAATTCACCTTTTTGTCAGAAAATCACATTTTAGGCAAGTTGGGAGTATAAATTGATACTTTTCTGGAAAGCAATTTGGGGTAATATATATAAAATAGTAATGTTCATTCTCTTTGACCAGTAACTCTACTCCTAAGAATTATCCTAAGGAAATAATCTGAACTACAAATAAAGTTTTTATATATAAAGATGTGCATTCCAACATTACTTACTGGAGAAGAAGGAGAAAATATAAACCTCAAAAAAAGTTTAGATTTAGCACTATTTACAAAATCCAAGACATAGAAACAGCCTAAATATCCATCAACAGATGACTGGATAAAGAAGATGTGGTATATTTATACAATGGAATACTATTCAGCCATAAAAACTGACAACATAACGCCATTTGCAGCAACATGGATGTTCCTGGAGAATGTCATTCTAAGTGAAGTAAGCCAGAAAGAGAAAGAAAAATACCATATGAGATCACTCATATGTGGAATCTAAAAAAAAAACATAAATACAAAACAGAAACAGACTCACAGACATAGAATACAAACTTGTGGTTGCCAAGGGGGGTGGGGGGGTGGGAAGGGACAGACTGGGATTTCAAAATGTAGGATAGATAAGCAAGATTATACTGTATAGCACAGGGAAATATATACAAGATCTCATGGTAGCTTACAGAGATAAAAATGTGACAGTGAATATATATATGTTCATGTATAACTGAAAAATTGTGCACTACACTGGAATTTGACACAACATTGTAAAATGATTATAACTCAATAAAAATGTTTTTAAAAAAGCTTAGATTTAAAAATAAATACTATGCAGCTATTTAAATCACAATTATGAATAAAATGCAATGACCTAATAAAATTCTCAACACAAATATAAAACACACCAAAATATTTACAGTGATTTCCTTTGGTTGGTATAATTATGTTATTTTTATACATCTTTTTTGCATTTTTAGGAGCTAACACTGCTATTCAAGAATATTTTAATATTCTACACTGAACTATCATAAACAAAGGGGTTTTGTTAGAAGCTATTTCATTGAGTGATAGTTATAAAATATTTCATACGCATAGTGAAGAAAAAGTTGTGGGTCAAAAGTAGATGACTGTCATTAGCTGGCTTCTCCTGACACACCAAAGACAGTGGCACAGTTCCTCCTTGCTAATATCCATCAAAAATCAAATTAGTAGAACACTCATGTTAACAACTTATATTTCCATGTAAGGGTGAATTTATTTAACAAATGGCTGCATTTCCCAGTAAGGACAGTTAGTACAACAAAACTGCTTGAAAAAGGGATAGAAACCAATATTTACTGAGTATGTAACAGACATGATGCTAAATGCTTTACAAATTTCATGTAATCCTTACAGTACTATAAGGTAGTTATTATTCTTCCCATTTTTCTGAGGAGGGAATTGAAGCTTTGAGAGGTTAGGAAACTTAGCTAAGTTCACAAAGCTGGTAAACAGTGATACTGAAATTTGAACCCAGCTTTTCCATATGCAGAACCCCTAATGATATCAGTGAAGGAAATTAAACTAATCCCTGTAATGATGGGATTGTTCATCCTGTATAAGATAATGGTCCTGAAAATACTTCAACCCTAAAGCACTAAAATAAATAGTTTTGAAAAAGGCAATTCCTGATTTACTGATCATTAATACTTCTTAATAGATTCCACATAGTCAAGATAAAAGCAAATAAATGTTTTAACTAATGTTCAACAAGATAATGCCTAATGTTAACTGTCTCTGGAAATAATAAGTGTTTAATAAATCCTTGTGGTATTGAACCAAACTAACATGAGACTAATGAAAATAAGAATAGAAACAAATAAATATCTCCCTATCACTTTCTAAAAGCTATATGAACACAGTCTCAGTGAAGACACAAAAAATTAAATTTATTAAATTATAATATATAATTGATATATTACACAACTATTGATCATAGGTAGAAAATGGAGGAGGGGGTTTACATACATATGGAGAAAACATAAATCCCACACACAAAGTAGTGTATTTAGTCCCTAATAAAATTAATGCAAACTGATTAAGGACCCAGAATTAGATGAAATAAGAAAGAAAGCTTCCATTTTAACTCTTAGAATCCAACCATTAAAAATTTTAATCTGAAAGTTACCTTCCTTTAAATGAAACATTCCAGGGATTTCTAGAATGTTCTTATTTGGATAAAACTATTTGAAATCATAGTCTCTAATAATTTTAATAGTCTGCTAAATTTCTGCTAACCAAGGGAGAGTTAAATGGTTATGGTTTTGATTCACAAACACATAAACTGAATAATTTTTGCCTATTTTTACCAATATATAAAACCTCTACCATCTATACCATTAGGTGATTAAACTAAGTTAAGGCTCATGTGTTCCATAAATTTCCTAAGGTCAAAATGTTTGTTCCTGGCAAATGAACCAAGGGTAAATTTTTCACAAGTTAAAATAGAAAAGGGAATTTAAACTCCTACAAACAAGTAAGGAGCAAACTGGGACTAAAATAACACACACTAAACAAATACACATACTAAGTATGTGTGTATATATAGTATAATTTTTTGTGTTCTAATAAAACTTTAGTTTTCATTTGCATTCTTTTTTATTGAAGTACAGTCAGTTTACAACGTTGTGTCAATTTCTGATGCACAGCATAATGTTTCAGTCATACATATACATACATATATACATACAGATTGGTAACTTGTACAAGATTTGTAAATACAGATCAAATTTTAAACAGTGCAGAGAGTTTTCAAAATAGGTTAAAAAAAAAAGAATCACACAGTAATTTCTGAAAATGTGATAATTTGTCACAGTGACTCAGATGCTAAGGTTGTTCATCTTACTCATTGTTATACTCCCAGGACCAAGTGTAGTGCCTGCAACACCACAAATAGTTAATTATATCAAACTGAGGTTACATCTTTCAGCAGGCTATGCCAAATTATTTTTTAAGAAGTTAAGATTTCCCATCTTGAACACTTCAGTCGCATGTTGCCTATGTGGATCTTTCTAGCGAGAGGATTGGTATCTTTCACCACAGATTCAAATGCCTATATGACATCAAAAAAAGTTAAAAGCTACACAGAGATGATTTCTAAACAAAATATGGACATGTTGAATGCAGGCTGTCACTCCCAAACACAGAGTAGAGAGCTAAGGAAGGCACCTCTAGAAATAGTTCAGAAGAGAAAGGTCAGCTCTGGAAGAAAAAGAATGGGATTTTTTTGGCTGTATTTTTTTTATCTGCTTGTTTGTTGCCCTTGTTTCGCCTGTGTTAACCAAAATTAGAAAATCACTAAATTCTTCATTGAATTTAACTGGCACAAATGCAGTCACTGACACAGTCACAGTATTACACTTCAGAAAGGTGTACCACTGTTACTGAGTTAAATGCACCTACAGTAAGTTGAACAAGCTGAAGTTACATAAAAAATATCTTACCAGATAATACTCTTTGAAATCCAGAGTTCAGCTTATTAAATATTCTTTTTATTTATTTCTGAAATCCTTGCTTGGTCTAACTCAATAAAACAGTGACTAAACCTGACATGATAAAGTAAGCTAGATTTCGCACTCGTTCTCTCTTTATATATAACTTAAAATATTCTCTTACATTTTTGAGAATACCTGTTTTGTAGGTGAACACCACACAGACCTGCCCCACCAAGCTCACTCTATGTGCCGATCCTCATGCCAACTGTAACTAAAATGCTATAATTCCACATCATTACATTAAGCAAGAGCCAAGTTGCAGATTTTACACTGTCTGATTACTAACATCACATTAGCTCACTACTAGTGGTTTAGCCACTGTATCAACTATTGGTATTAAATCTTTGGATGCAATGAAAGTTAACAATGCTATTTTTATGTTGTGCAAAAAAAATCATTCAGTCTGTTTTCCCTTTTTGATTACAGTTCATTTAAGGGAAAAATATTGCTGTATAGCTTGACAATGTTTTATGTGTCTTCGGCTGATAGAACACACAAAACGTTTGAATAGGCCCATTTATTTGAGCAGACGTATTAAATAATACTTTAAATGTGAACATGCATGTCATAAATTTTGTAGTCTCTTTAAAGAAGGATAAATCTGGTATTTAAAATAGTCTTTGTTCAAAGCCTTTTTTTTCTAACAGTCATAAAGGGACTCTGATTTGTGCTGCATGAACAATGCCAGCATCATCATTTTAATGTTATCCATATGGGCTTCTAATAATAGATAAGAGTCTACATTTGTATTATATGTCTTAGAGACATTTAAAATCTAGATAAGGAAAGGCTGATTTCATTGGCCCCATAGTTAAAGGAAAGCAGACCCTAATTAAAAGAATTCTGTTCTGAATTAACTAGTTTGACATGTGCTAATTGACAGTTCCTGTGAAATGGTTCTAATTAAAGTCAATATGTCTTTTTCAATTAAAAGGAAATTAAGAATATACTAATATACATTAACAACTTAATCTGCCTTCAATATCCCATACATCAGCTGCTTTTTTCCCCCCTAACGTTATTGAAGAACCATCTGATATGAATCATCTACTGTTTGCTTATGGTATCTCATTATTACTTCACACGAGCACAGCAGTAGTATGTGTCCCCTTGAGGAAGAGGATAACCTGCACATGCTTTAATTTTCAGAGCTCCCAACTCTTAGTTCATTAAAAATAAACCCACCGTTTTGAATTTTAAAAATGGACATTCTTACTAAGAATCTTTGCTAACTGAAAACAAAGACAAGTGTTCTCAATTAGTTGGTCTTTTTACTATAGGCCTTAGAGGTAATTGCATTCTGCTGGAAAGAAGGCTGGACTATGTTTTCATCATTTGGCTTGATTCAATACAAAGCTTGATTTGAGCAACATACAACAGAAAACATCTTTCAAATCATGTTCTGTTTCTCGAGTAAAACTTTGGGTAAATCTCAGGTGGGATTTGCATTGTGTATATAACAGAAAAATAGAAAGCAAGATTGCTTAAATGCCAGCAGTAACAGAAGGCCCATCATATTCATTGAAAATGTAGCATTAGAGAAGCTGTTTATAGCAACATAATTAAATATTCAAATGTGCATTACCAAAGCTATGGTGTTAGCAATTTTAATACTAGAGAAAGTAATTTTAAACTCAAGCATCAATACTAATGTACACAGCGTTAACATCACATGGAGAACTATGGAAAAGATTAAAACTATTTGTTTCTTAGTAGACGATTATAATTTAGGTATTTTAGTTATAATAAAAATATTTTTAAAGAAAGTTTTCATATTGTCAAGATACTATACACAGTCCTCTCATATGATATAGCTAGTATTTCAATACACATTCCATCACAACCCTCTTTTTTCCAGAGTTTAAAATTTAACCATAAAATGTGGCTACTTAAAGAAACAGGAAATTGTTCTGCTTAATTTTACCAAAACAAATTCATATTTAATACAGATCAAGAAAAAATGTAAACAAGTCATTTCCACTTTTCCACTTTTATTCACTTACATTTTTAAAAGATTACATTTGCTGTTACCTGTAGCATTCTGAGTGTGTGTGGAAGAGATGGAGAGAGAGCCTGAAGTCAACCAAAGATCTCCTATTGAAGTATTTTCCCCAGATATACTCTATTACTCTTTTCTGAGTAGTTACCAAAAACTTTCATGAAAATCATCTTAAGTGAAAATCTAAAAGCATCTGAAGTCTAGTGAATTTCCAGAATGATTAAATGCATATTAATCCATGTTTAAAAAAGCACATCCTTACATTATAAATATAATCAGATTCAACACTCAAAATGCAGTGCTATTCATCACCATGTCAAGCCCCTAGTTTGACTTTCAATGCTAGGATCTTGCTCCTCGAGCTGGCATTGACTGGAAATGCTGCAGTAACAGCATGTACTCAGCTCTCTGAAATGGGAGAGAAGCCAATGTAGCAACTTTTCTGCCCAATTAAAGAGCATTGTCTATAGCAGGCCTACACAACATAAGGCCTGCAGACTGCACACAGCCATGAAGCAATTGTTCATGACCCACCCACAGATTTCAGAAGGGGGAGCAAGTAGAAGAAGACAATATGGCACCCATGTCAGCAACAAGAGATAAGGCTGTTCCATAGGTTCCACCTCTCAATTCATATGTTACAATGACAATACCCCATATCTAAACTCACAATGAAAATCAATGTGATCTGTCAATCTTTCCAACGTGGGCATTCACTATACCAAGTCTAGACTAGTACAAAAATTTCCTAAAGGGGAGAAACAATATTGAACTGAAAACTAGGAAAACCCTATAGCATTCATCTGACAGCTTATACTCTTCAAGCAGTCCACATTTATTGATGATCCTCATGCTTTATTTTTTCTGTAAGAATTTTTCATCTTTTCTCTTGCTCCTGCCAGTTAATTGCCAATGGGTGACAGTAAAACTTTTTGTCCAAACTGGAACACTTTTAAGAATTAACATGGAAGGGAGTGACATCTTGTACAAGATGACAGAGTATAAAGCTCTAGTGTCAGTCCCTTCACCAAAACAACTATTGAGCTAGTAAGAACTGTCAGAATTAAGTATTTCACAACTATGGGATCTAGTTGAAAACTTGTAGCATCCAAGCAAGTGCTTGACAAACAAAGAAGCTGATAAATTTTGGTGAATGTTACCATTATGCATAGCAGCAACAATCCTCAAGCACCAATGAAAGTAACCATGGGGATGATGGCCTGAATTCCTGATAGAACTTTTTGGCATTGAGGTGGACAACAGGCATCTTCTCCTCCAAAAACCAGAGTTCTGTGTTTTGATCTATTCGGCAGATCACTAAGGGGCAAGCACAGTAGCTGGCCATTGGCTCAACCCTAATAGATTCAACTGCTTCCCTGGCATCATTAAAGGAAGTTAAAGAGACAGAATACCCTTAATGTTTTTTTCTCTTATTGTATCCAGGCATCTAAGGAAATGTGTCAGGTCACTGGCTGACCAGAGATAACATAACATAGAGATAATAAATCATAGACAATGACCACACAGGACAAGGAATACAGACTTTGCAAAAAAACAATTTGGAAAAGTCACTAAACAAATGGACAACTGCAGATTTCATCAAGTAACAACAACAATTCTTGGTGTAGTGGGAAGAATCTGATTTCCAGTATTACATTACAATATTTAAAATGTCCAGATCTCAACAAGAAAATTACAAAACACACACAGAGAAATAGGAAAGAATGACTCATTAATAAGAAAGAAAGAAAGAAAGAAAGAAAGAAAGAAAGAAAGAAAGAAAGAAAGAAAGAAAGAAAGAAAGAAAGAAAGAAAGAGAGAAAGAGAGAAAGAGAGAAAGAGAGAAAGAGAGAAAGAAAGAAAGAAAGAGAGAAAGAGAGAGAAATTAATTGACAGAAACCATCCTGAGGAAGCTCAAACACTGAACTTACTGGACAAAGACTTTAAATTTATTATCTTAAGTATGCTTAATGAGCTAAAGAAAATCACAGACAAAGAACTAAAGAAAATTAGGAAAACTATGAACAAGGAAGGAATACCAACAAAGAGACTGAAATTATTAAAAAGATCAAACTAGAAATTATGCAATTGAAAAGTACAATAGATAAAAGTTAAGCATTCACGAGACAATCACCAACAGATATGAGCGGGAATCATCAAATTTGAAGATAAGACAATTATAACTGCCCAGTCTGAGGAATAGAAAGAAAACAAAGAAAACTGAACAAGGCCTAAGAGACCTATGTGCCACCATCGAATATACCAACATAAACATTATGAGAGTCCCAAAAGGAGAAGAGAAGGAACAAGGCAGAGAAAAAAATATTTAAGTAAATATTATTCAGAAAATTTCTAAATTTGATGAAATATATAAATACATATACCAAAGACTCTCAACAAACTCCAAGCAGGACAAACTCAGAGAAATCCACAATCTGGCATATTATTATCAAATCAGTGAAAGACAAACACAGAGAGAATCTTGAAAGCAATGAGACATGACTAATCACATACAAGGAATCCTCAAAAAGATTAACAGCATATTTTGCATCAAAAACCATGGAGGCTAAATGGTAGTAGAACAATATGTTTAAATAATTGGAAGGAAAAACATATCAATCAGGAATTCTGTGTTAAGCAAAACAATCCTTTAAATATGAAGAAGAAATAATGACATTCATAATTAAACAGAAGCTAAGGAAATTCATTACTAGTAATCTGCTCTATAAGAAATGCTAAAGGGAGTCCTTCAGGTTGAAATGAAAGGATACTAGACAGTAACTCAAAGCCATGTAAAGAAATCTAAAGATCAACGGTAAAGGTAACTATATAAATATAAAACATAGTATTACTGTATTTTTTGTATGTGACTTTTATTTCCTATTTCACTTAAAAGAATAATTATAAAATGCATAAAACAGTAATTATAAGTCTAGGTTAATGGGCACACAATGCATAAAGGTGCAATGTGTGGCAATAACAACATAAAGGGGAAGACACAGCTAGATAGGAGTAGAGTTAATGTATGTTACTGAAGCTAAGTTGGTACCAGTTCAAACTAGAGCTTTATAAATTTAGGGTGTTAACTGCCATCCCCGTGGTAACCACTAAGAGAACAACTAAAAATATATGTAAAAAGAAATGGAAAGGGAATCAAAATGGTATACTAGAAAAAAATTAAACACAAAAGAAGTCAGTATTGGAGAGGCTGAAAAACAAACAAAAAAATGACACACAGAAAACAAATAGTACAATAGCAGAAATAAATCCTTCATTACCAGTAACTACTTTAAATGTAAATGTGTTAAACTCACCAATTAAAAGACAAATATTGCAAAATAATTTTTAAAAAACATGATACAACTATATGCTGCTTATAAAAGATTCATTTTAGACCCAAAGACACAGATAAGTTGAAAGTGAAAAGATGGAAAAAGATATTCCATGAAAACAGTAACCAAAAGGAAGCAAGACTACCTATACTAATACCAGACAAAATTAATTTTACATCAAAAACTGTTGCAAGGCACAAAGACACTTTACAGTGACAAGAGGATCAATTCACCAAGACGGTATAACAATTATAAACACATACACATCAAACAACAGAGCCTCAGAATATATGAAGCAAACAGTGAAGAACTGAAGGGAGAAATAGTCTTCAATAACAGCTAGAAACTTCAACAGCTCACTTTAAATAATGGATAGGACACATGGACAGAAAATCAGTGAAATAGGGGACTTGAGCAATACTATAAATCAACCACATCTAACAGACATATACAGAGCATACCAACTAACAACGGCAGAATATATATTTTTCTCAATTGCATGCAGAACATTCTCCAGAACAGACTATATGTTAGGCCATGAAATAAGTTTCAAATTTCAAAATACCAAAATTATACAAAATATCTTCTCTGACTAGAATGGAACAAAGCTAGCAATCTATGACAGAAGGAAAACCAGAAAACTCTCAAACACATGGAAATTAAGTAACACACACTTGAGCAACCAATAGATCAAGGAAGGAATCACTAGGAAAATTAGAAAAATACTTTGAGATATAAAAATAAAAACACAACACACCATCATGTATAACTGAAAAACTGTGCTCTACACTGGAATTTAACACAACATTGTAAAATGACTACAACTCAATAAAAAAAAAATTAAAAAAAAAAAACACAACACACCAAAACTTATAGGATGCAGCAAAAGCAGTGCTCTGGGAGAAATTTATAGCTATAAAACACCTACATTGAAAAAAGAAGATTTTAAATCAAGACCCTAACTTCACACCTTAAGGAACTAGAAAAAGAAGAGCAAACTAAACCCAAAGTGAGCAAAAGGAAATAATAAGGATTATAGCAGAGATAAAACAGAGACAAGAAAATCAATAAAAAGAATCAATGAAACAAAAAATTGGTTCTTTGAAAAAAATCAACAAAAATGAAAAAACTTTAATTAGACTGACTGAGAAAAAGAGAGAAGATGCAAATAACTAAAATAAGAGATTAAAGTAGGGACATTACTACTGACCTCACAGAAATCAAAAGGATTCTAAGAAAATACTATGAACAACATTACACCAACAAATTAGACAATCTAGATGAAATGGACAAATTCCTAGGGAAACACATATTACCAAAACTGACTCAAGAAGAAGTACAAAATTTTAACAGATCTATAACAAGTAGAGATTGAAGCAATAATAAAAATCTCCCCAAAAGGTCAGGACCATACGGCGTCAGTGGTGAATTCTATCAAACATTTAAAGAAGAATTAACAACATTCATTCACAAACTCTTCCAAAAAGCAGAGAGAGAAAACTTTCTAACACATTTTATGAAGGCAGCATTAACCTGATACCAAAGATATAATAAGAAAACTACAGATAAATATTTCTTGTGAATATAGATGCAAAAATCTTCAACAAAATACTAGCAAACCAAATATAACAGCATGTAAAGAAAATTATACACCATGACCAAATGGGATTTACTTCAGGAATGCAATGATGGTTGAACTTATAAAAATGAATCAATATAATACACACCACCACATTAAGAGAATGAAGAAAAAAACACTAGTATCTCAATACATACAGAAGGAACATTTCACAAAATTCAGCACTCTCTCATAATAAAAACACTCACAAACTAGGATAGAAGGAAACTTTCTTAACATGATTAGGTGAATTTATGAAAGACTCAGTTAACATCATACTCAATAGTAAAAGAATGAAAATTTTTCCCCTAAGATCAGGAACTAGGCAAGGATGTCACTTTGAACACTGCTATTCAACACTGTACCAAAGTTCTAGCCAGAGCAATTAGTCAAGAAAAAGAAATAAAATGCATCCAAATTGATGATGCCTTTTAGAAACAGAAAGAAGTAAAACTGTATTTGCAGATGACATGATTCTATATATACAAATACCCATAGAATCCACAAAGAAAAACTACTAGAGCTAATGAATTAATTCAGCAAAGTTGTAGGATACAAAATCAACACACAAAAATCAGCTTTGTTTCTACACAGCAGCAATGAACAATCTGAAAAGGAAATTAAGAAAACAACTCCTTTTACAATAGCATTCAAAAGAACAAAATACTGAGAAATAAATTTAACCAAGATGAAAGATTTATGCATTGAATACTATAAAACACTGAAAAAAATAAAGAAAACCTACAGAAATGTAAATATATCCCATGTTCATGAATTGGAAGGCTTAATGTTGTTAAGCTAACAATACGCCCCAAAGTAAACTACAATTTCTTATACTTATATATGGAACTGCAAGGACCCTCAAATACACAAAACAATATGGAAAAAGAGAAACAAAGCTAGAGAATTCACACTTTTCAATTTCAAAACTTACTACAAAGCTACAGTGTAGTATCAGCATAAGATAGATACAGAAACCAACAGAATTGAATTGAGAGTCCTGAAATAAATTAAATCAGCCATGGCCAACTGATTTTTGACAAGATCATTCAACAGGGAAAAAGAGTCTCTTCAAAAAATGGTGAAGGGAAAAATGGATAATTATATACAAATAATGAAGTTGAATCCATACCTTACTTCTTATACAAAAACTAACTCAAAATAAATCAGTGATCTAAATGTAAGAGCTAAAATTGTAAAACTATCAGAAGAAAGCACAAGGGTCATCTTCATAACCTCAGATTTGACAATGGATTCTTAGACTTGACACCAAAAGCATGAGCAATAAAAATAAAAATAGATAAAGGGGACTTCATAAAAATGAAAATTTTTTGTGTATTAAAGGACATTATCAAGAATATGAAAGGACAACTTACAGAATGGAGGCAAAAGTTTGCAAGTCATTTATCTGGATTAAGGATTAATACCCAGAATGTAAAAAGAAATCTTACAACTCAACAAATAGACAAACAGACCAATTTTTTTAAATGAGTAAATGAATAGACATTTCTCCAGAGAAGAGATACAAATACCCAACAAGCACAGAAAAATACTTTCAATATCATTGGTCATTAAGGAAATGTATGATGAGAAAACACTTCATATCCACTAGGACAGCTTTAATCAAAAATAAAAAATAACAAGTGTTGGCAAGGATACAGAAAACTAGTAAACCTTGTACATTACTGATAAGCATGTAAAATAGTACAGCTACTATGGAAAACAATTTGGTTTTCCTCAAAAAGTTAAACACAGAATTACCATATGACTCAGAAATTCTGCTCCTAGGTATATCCCTAATAGAAATGAAAACATATGTCCTCACAGAAACTTGTACATGAATGTTTACAGTAGCATTATTCATAAATAGCTAAACAATAAAAACAGCCTAAATGGCCATCAGTGGATAAATGGATAAATGGGTTGAGGTATGTATGTAGTGTGTGTGTGTGTGTGTGTGTGTATGTATTCAGCCATAAAAAGAAAATGGAGTACTGATAACATGCTACAACTAGGATGAATCTCAAAAACATTATGCTAAGTGAAAGAAAGCAGAAACAAAAGGTCACATATTGTACAGTCTACTTAAATAACTGCTTATAAGTTCTAGTGTGGTTTTCTTTGATCCTTTCAAACACCATGCATTTTTCAAATAGTGACATGATTTACATGGATTTAAGCTAAAATCACCATAGGATTTCCTATATATGGCTCTTCTTTTTCAGTACTTCTTCTGTTTTAATCTCTTCTTCTCTAATGATTGATTTTATCTTTTCTCATTAAGAAAAAGTACAATTATACAACCAAATTTAACATTAAACTAGTTATTTCAAAGTGAGAAATAAGACCAAGTACATGGAGAAAATGCAAACAAAATTTTAAGTAAGATATTGAGCTTTTAAAATGCAGTTTCTGTAATGAAATGTAAATGTTTACACACTTTTCACCAAGAGATGGGGGAGAACCTAAGCTTGGTCAAGACCAGGTAATGGAAATAAGTTAGAAATCCTAAGATAACACCTATCTTCACTTTCTATTTGAAAAAAAAATAATTTATTCCAAACATTTTTAATCTTTAATATATAACTGTGTACTATATATTTAATACATAACTGTGTACTTTGGGGGGTTAGGTTTTTATTTTTTAATTTTTAATGGAGGTACTGGGGATTGAACCCAGGACCTTGAACATGTTAGGCATGCACTCTACCACTGAGCTATACCCTCCCCCTCCTAAATCTTTATAAAAGTTATATTTGTATATACAAATATGGCTATTATTGGACATATAATTTAAGAGAAAATAGATTTCAAAACATTATTTTCTCAACTAGTTATAAATTATTTTGTAAATGTTCTCCTCAAACAAATTCTCTGAATTTTACATTAAAACCAGGAAAAGAATGTTTTTCAGATACTATAAACTAAATACAGTATATATTTCTCAAAATTGTTTTAGAAGATAAACAGTATTATTGCTAAAATCACATCATGACCATGATCTGAACATAAAGAAGAAACTCAATATCCCCATGCTGAAAGATTAAAAGAAAATAAATTAATGAATTATTTCTCCAAGACTAAGTATCTGTTTCTCACATATTATTAGGTATCTTTGAAAATTAATAAAATCAAAGTGAAACAAACAAAAAGAACCTCTGAATTCCTTTATTCATTCATAGACAGTAATATGAAACAAACGCAAAAGCCACATTTCATCTTTGTTTTTATGTAAATAATTAGCAAAGCATTCTAACAATTTATGTCTTGCTTTGATCAAGAAGGCTTGTCCATGAGGAAAAGAAGCTCCTGTGTTGTTAATGCTGACTGAGCCCATCCTATAAATTCTAGAGTTTTATGTAGAAGTCTACTCAAGGAATCAGATTTGGGAACATGGCATAGCTTGGCCCTGATAGAAGAAATCTCCCCCTTTGTCAGAATTGCTTTTATTCAAATACTTCTTATTAATTTTCCCTTCTCTTTCTACCATGTCTCCCTACCTTGAGTATTTTGAAATAATTAGGCATCTTCTTTTAAAATACACATTATGGAAACTGTTTTCACTGTTAAACAGCTGATCATGCCTTCTACATTTGTTGATGAGTTGAAAATAGAGAAATACAAAGTAATTTTAATGTGTTTCTAGCTTTGCCAGCTGAAGTAATTTTTTTCAGGCATTCTTAATTTACATACTATAACTTCTGTGATATTTTCCTCTTGTTAACTAAATATTCATCCTTGGTATCTCAAAGAACAACAACTTTTCACCAAAAACTAATCCCTCCATAGGATTCAAGATCTCTGAGTGCATGACAGAGGACTGTCTATTCCTCACCAGCAAAAGAAAGACATACTTTATGCAGGTACTTAGGTCACTTTCTAAGCGTTTGCTGTAGTTAGCTTCCTCTTTACTGTGAATACACTTACCTGCATTAAATGGTACCAATTTTCAATAAGGCAGCTTACATACAGAAAAAACAACATGAGAAGAAACCTAATGACTCTGAAGTGCTCTGTCCAAATGACTGGACTTTCAAAATGCAGCCTTTTCTTAAATTTTTGTAATACACTCATTAGAGTACTTTTTTTAAAAAGATACAATTCTTCCACATACTTCAGGAATTAGTAGTAGCTTTATCTAGTCTTTCCTGTAGACTGTGATAAATACCAAATAACTCAAAGCCCGGCTTTCTGGTTGAGTTTCTATTAAAGTGATGTGCAGGGCATGCATGAAGAATGCTGAAGCAGGAAATGACTTGGACAGCAATGGAGATACTATGCTATGTTTGCTTAAGCTGTTGTGTGAAAGGCAGACCTTCCCTCTCCCCTCATCACTAGGGCTGTGATTAAAACTCCAGCTGCCTGAAACCAAATAGGAGGTTGTATTCTCTTCACTCAGCTGTCAATCTTTCAACTAGTTGGTTTACAGGTTCCAAGAAAAGACATGCTCCTGTTTTAAATGTGGATGAAAGACCTAGTTCTTACAAATTCAGTTAGACAGAAAATTGAGCTTTCTCTCTTAATTCAACATCACTGTGGAACAGTGACAACTACAGGACCTTGAATTGTTACTTTGTTGAACCCTATTTTTCCTTATTAATTAATGTGTCTTTTATTATCTCCACCTATAAATTCATATTTAAATGTATATACTATGCTCAAGTACACTTAATGTAATACATATTTATAAATCTAAGTTGATGTAACTTTGACACAGAAGACATCATGAATGTATGAAGAAAATGATGGTGAATGTCATAGCCTGAAGTATTGGGAAAAATCAATGTTAAGATCCTCATTAATTTTCTCACACTCCTCACTCTTTCAATAAACATGTCAGTAAATGTCTTCACTGCATGATCTCAGTCAAGGTTCAATTAGAAAATATTTCACTTTTAAGTTTGCTGATTAATGTACAAGTTTAAACAGAAGTGTGCCATTTTTGCACTAGATTTTCTAAGTGCTCTTTTAAAAAATAACTGAAGTATTATGTTTCAAAACTTAAAAAAAATAAGACATACAACAAAAAATAAAACCATAATAATAATATATTTTGGGGTATCTTGGAGTCACTTAAAGTAATCTAAAGAAAGATTTCATTGTCTTTCTTGCATTATATTTCTCTCTGGTTAAAAACATTATACATAATACGAGATAAAAGCTTACAAAAATAAGTAGGAATAAAATTCCTATTATTTTTTATCTCTTAAGAAACTCAAAAATGTGATTAGGAGGTCCAAGATGATGGTAAAGGAAGACCTGATCTCACCTCCCATGAACACACCAAATCCACACCCACATATAGAGCAACTCCTCTTGAAGAAGACTAACGGCTGACTGAATAACTATTGAACATAAAAGGACCACACAGAAATGGGTAGGAGAGACAGAGACACAGTATCCAGAGGAACCCGACCCCTAACACAGTAAGTTCCAGTAGGGAGGAAAATTGCTAAGGGGCCTGAGAGTAGAATGGCACACCCTGAGAGACACTGAGAAAAACAGCAGTTTAAAGGGCACGTAGACTGTATAGAAAGGAATTCATTTACTAATCCTAGAGCCTCTGTCAAATTGAAAGAGAACTGCTAAAGCCCTCTCTAGAATCTGAGGCACCAGGAGCCATTGTTTGAGTACCCACCCCTCAGGACTTCCCTGTCCATGCCTTCTCCAGCTCCAGCCACCCTACCAAGACAGATTTGGCTGAGGAACTGCTCCCAGCCAGGGCACACTTCAATCCTAGCAACCCCACCAACATGGCCTTGAGTATAGCACTTCCCAAGGGCTAACCTCAGCTTGGGCCTGCTCTGGCCCCAGCTGCCCTGCCAAGTCAGCTTCAGATGCAGTGCTCTCCAGGGGCTGCCTCCAGCCCCTGGCCACTCTAGCTCCAGCCAGCCTGTCAAAGCTGTCAGGTGCAAGCAGTCAACACAGTGGATGCTCCCACACAAGGCCACTCCTTCAAGACCAGGAGAGGTAGCTATCTCACCTAATTCACAGAAACAAAAACTGAAAGTCAAATAAAATGAGGAGACAGAGAAATATGTTTCAAAAAAAGATGAAATAAAATCCAAGGGAAAAAATCCTAATGAAATGGAGATAAGTAATTTACCTGATAAGGAATTCAAAGAAACAGGTGATAAGGACGCCCACTGAACTTGGGAGAAGAGTGTAGGATCTCAGTGAGAACTTCAACAAAGACTTAAAAAATATCCGAAAGAACCAATCAGAACTGAACAATACAATAACTGAAATAAAAATACACAAGAGGTGATCAATAGCAGATTAAATGATACAGAAGAACTGATAAGTGATCTGGAAGACAGAACAGTGGAAATCACCCAGTCAGAAAAGTAAAAAGAAGAATTTTTTTAAATGAGTAGAATTTAAGGGACCTCTGAAACAATATCAAGCAATACTAATATTTGCATTATAGGTGTTCCAGAAGGAGAAGAGACAAATAGAGAGACAGAAAATGTATTTGAAGAAATAACAGCTGAAAACTTTCCTAACCCAGAGAAGCCCAGAGTCCCAAACAAGATGAACTCAAAGAGATCCATGCCAAAACATATAATGAAAATGGTAAAAGTTAAAGAGAGAATGTTAAAGGTAGCAAGAGAAAAACAACTAATCACACACAAAGAAAACCCCCTCATAAGATTACCAGTTGATTTTTCAGTAGAAACTTTACAAGCCAGAAGGGAGCAGCAGGATAAATGTGGAGTGCTGAAAGGAAAAATACTTACAACCTAGAATACTCTATCTGGCAAGGTTACCATTTAGAACTGAAGGAGAGATAAAAGAGTTTCTTAGACAAGCAAAAACTAAAGGAGTTCATCACCACTAAACTGGACTTACCAAAAATGTTAAAGGGTCATCTTTAAGCAAAAAAGAAAGGCCACAACTATAAATAAGATTATACAAAAGGAAAATCTCACTGCTAAAGGCAAATATACAGTAAAGGCAGTGGATCAACTATGTAAAAAGCTAGAATAAAGAGTAATAGACAAAAGTAGTACAATCAAGTATAATTACAGTAGGTAGCTAAGGAATACACAAAATTTTTTAAAGGTGTAAAATATGACACCAAAAACACACAACATGGGGGTATTAAAAATGTAGTATTTTTAAAATGTCTATAAACATAAGTGACCATCAGCTTAAAATGGATATATATACAGGTCAACCTATATGAGCCATATGGTAACCACAAACCAAATATCTACAAAAGATACACAAAAAATAAGGAGAAAAGAATACAAATAACACAAAAGGAATCTATCAAACCACAAGGAAAAAAAAAGAAAAAAGACAAGAACCAAGAAAAATTATAAGAAAACCACAAAGCAATTAACAAAATAGCAATAATTCACTAACTATTAATGATTATCAATAATGATTAATAATGATTTTAAACATAAATGGATTAAACGCTCCAATCAAAAGACATACAGTAGCTGAATGGATATAAAATAAGAACCATCTACATGCTGCTTATAAGAGACTCATCTCAGATCTAAAAACACACATAGGAATCTAAAAAAAAAAGACACAAATAAGCTTATTTATAAAACAGAAACAGACTCACAGACATAGAAAGCAAACTTATGGTTATCAGGGGGAAGATGGGATAGGAAGGGATAAACTGGGAGTTTGAGATTTGCAGATCTAACTACTATATATAAAATAGATAAACAACAAGTTTATACTGTACAGCACATGGAACTATATTCAATATCTTGTAGTAACCTATAATGAAAAAAGAATATATACATGTATATGTATGACTGAAACATCATACTGTACACCAGAAACAGATATAACATTGTAAACTATCTATACATCAATTTTTTTTAAATGGAAAAAGAATTTAACTAAAATAAAATAACCTGTGTCAGAATGGAAATATGAGGAGATATTGGTGAAACAAAATAGGTAATGCATTTATAATCACTGAAAGTGGTGATGGGTACATGGGGGTTCATTATACCATCCTCTCTTTTCACATATATTTTACATTTGCATAATAAAAATCACAATAGAAAAAAATTTTAAATAAAAATAAAAATACACATAGATTAAAACTGAAAGGATGAAAAAAGTTATTCCAAGCAAATGGAAATAAAAAGAAAGTTGGATAGCAATACTATCAGACAAAATAAACATTAAAACAAAGACAGTATCAAAAGAGAAGGGAATATATTACATAATGAAAAGGAAGCCAATCCAGCAAAAGAATATAACATTTGTAAACATTTTAGCACCCAATATAGGAGCACCTAAATATATAAAGTAAATATTAACAGAAATATAGGGAGAAACAGACAGCAATACACTAGTACTAGGGGACTTTAATACCCCAGTTCCATCTAAAAGCAGCAGAATACACATGCTTTTCAAGTACACATGGAACTTTCTCTGGGAAAGATCGCATGTGAAGCCATAAAACAAGTCCCAATAAATTTAAGACGACTGAAACTATATTAAGCATCTTTTCTGACTATAATGGTATGAAACTAGAAATCAACTAGAAGAGAAAACTGGAAAGAACACGAACACACAGAGACTAAACAACATGCTACTAGAAAATCAATTTCAACAAAGAAATCAAAGAGGAAATTTAAAAATACCTTGAGACAAATTAAAATGGAAATACAACTGTGCAAAATCTATGGAATGTAGCAAAAGCAACTATCACAGGGAAATTCATAGTGATACAGCCCTATCTCAAGAAACAAGAGAAATTTCAAACAAAAAAATCTAATGCACATTTAAAGAAACAGCAAGTGGTTTGGAGAAAGTTAACAACAGCATGTAAATCAATGAAGTTAGAATACCCCCTTATACCATACACAAAAATAAACTCAAAAAGGCTTAAAGACTTAAATATAAGATAAGACACTATAGACTTCCTAGAAGAAAACATAGGCAAAACATTCTCTGACATAAATCTTAGCAATGTTCTCATAGAGGGTGTCTACCAAGTCAATAGAAATAAAAGCAAAAATAAACAAATGAGACCAATTAAACTTGTAAGATTTTCCACAGCCAAGGAAACCATAAACAAAACAAAAAGACAACCTATGGAATGGGAGAAAATACTTGCAAATGATGCAACTGACAAAGGCTTAAGTTCCAGAATTTACTTATACGTGGAATCTGAAAAGCAAAACACATGAACAACAACAACAACAACAACAACAACAACAACAACAACAACAACAACAACAACAACAACAAAAACAGAAATAGACTCAGATATAGAGAACAAACTGGTGGTTGCCAGATGGGAGAGAAGTGGGGGGATGAAGAAATAAGTGAAGGGGAATATGAGATACAAGCTTCCAGCAATAAAAATGTAAGTCATGAGGATGTAATGTACACATAGGGAATTTAGTCAATAATACTGTAACAACTTTGTATGGTCACAGATGGTTATTTGCAATCATTTGCAATCATATGGTTATTGCAGCAATCATTTCATAATGTATAAAAATATCAAATCACTATATTGTTCATCTTAAACTGATATAATATTGTATGTTATTATCACTGAATTGTTTTAATTTTTAAAGAAAAAGATACTAGGAAGATTGTTAAAACAATTTTTCTCATACTTTTGCAAAATTCTTACCTCTGCTCAAAGTTCCAAGTAAATGTGTCATTCCCAAAGGAGAATTTTCTGAAAGCTACAGATCTCTTTGAGGGATCTAAAGATTTAACTAGGACTTGTACATTTCCAAACTATTTAATGCCCCCCATATTTTAACTTATAAAAATGCACAGCAAAAGATCAAGTTGAAATGTATGCAATACAAAAGTTCCTCTATGTGACATGCTAATATTAGATACAGTTTTAATTAAACAACTGTCCTGCAAATAGAGGAGTGTAAAAGAAAGTGATAAGGAAAACACAAGTTAGAGAGCAGGACAAGTGAAACAAGACATAAAATCAAACAGGAATAAATGTCATTAGCTGTAGATTCTTTGAAGATTTAAGAAATACCTTGAATCAATAATCTGCCCCAGTGTCCACAAATTATACTTAGGTAATTTTTTCTATTTTGTTAAAAAGAATTTACATTCACTATAATGGTGTTCTAGAAGCCTTGTGACTTAATTTATTGATCATTTGAAAGAAACACTAAGTTAGTTGACCTATGTTTCCCTACATAAAATTTTCTTTGATTTAGAGAAAGAAGAAAATAAGAAAGGCAGAGAGGAGAAAAAAGGAAGAGAATGTACTAAAAACACCTTAAAATAGCTATTACAGAAGATCAATAATATTTTCAAAAAAGTGAAAGAAAGGGGAGAAGACCTGATAGGAAATGTCATAATTCTAGCTATGATGTATATCTTATATAATTGTTTTATACGTGTGAATGTGTTTTCCTTCAGTCAGCTAAAGAAAAGGGATGATGGACATGGGTGATAGAAAATAAATGCTGTTGATCTACTTCTGGCAGTATGACAAAGTGAATTACTCCTGTCCCAAACACAAAGAAATGTCAGATAAAATACAAACAAAGAATAATAGTAATACATAGCTTAGAAATACCCAGGCTCGAGAAGAAAAGAGTGAACTCAAAGCCAGAGTTACAAGAGTATAAGCTGACAGCATGACAATTTAGGGAAGCACAGAGTAGAAACAGCAGGGCCTAGGAGCCAGTCACTGAGGTTTCAAGGTCCTTATATGGGATATAATATATGGTTTAGGGTCCACACAAGTAAGGGAGTTAGAAAATAACTAAGACACCTGAGTAAAAAGTTTAGATAATAAAAAGATTGCTTAATTCATTAAACAGGGCATTAAAAACAAAAACACAGCCTCTGCTCACATGCTCAGGAGAGCAGCAAGGAAGCAGGTTCCCTGCCAAAAGCCATAGATAAAAGAAAAAAGTTTCCCATGAAAGAGCAAAACCTAAAGAGAGTTTTGGGGTTCAAATTTATATTACATGCTTGGTATGGTAATCCCATGCCAGATTAAAAAATAGAGCCTAAAAAAGAAGATTAATCAAAAGCTAATTAAATTACTTACCTGTGGGAAAGGAGAGAAAGTAGAAGAATAGAAGCTAGACTTCTCCAAAATTATCTTATTTTATAGATTTGACTTTGAAACTATGTCAACATCTACATAATTATAAAATAAAACTGAATCAAGAATTTTAAAAGTGATTCCCAAAACTGTGAAACTAAAAGGAAATAAATTAATCTATGTATCAAGTTGATGGCTTAAACACACAGAGAGCAGTTACTTCAAGTGACTCCAAAACAGAGTAATTTGAGTATATCTTTAGTGGGAATATAGCAAAGATCGAAAGAACAGCAAAGAAATTTTAAATGATTTCAGTAACCATATTATTAGTAATGGCACTGGTAGTGTTACACTGATTAACATAGAGAGAGTAAATAACTATATTAATGTCACTAGGAACCAATGTTGTCAGCATATGAGAAAAAAATACAAGCACAAAAACAAAAAAGGTTAACTCTGTAATCCAAATTTGAATAAAAAATATCAGGATAAATTCATGAGGTATTTTTCCTTAAAAAAAAAGTTCATCTTGTCTACCTGTTCATATTTTCACTAAAAAGGCCAAGACACATTGGCAAATCCAGGTCACTGAGCAACCCATCATCCAGATTGTGGTCTCTAAATACCATTTTGTACTAAAAAGAACTAGGGTTATTAACAGCTAATTCCAGATCTAGGGTAGAAAACATACAAGATAAGCCTGAAATATCTTACTATACAGAAAACAAGAAGGTAACCAAAGGCTAATGGTATTGTGTCAAAAGGGCTCAGTAGCTAACTTGAAGAGATAGTAAAAGATGAAACAATTTTGGGAAAAAGATAATATTCCAAAGGATTAAAATACTAAATATGTTGAAAATCCATATGTTCATAACAATAATAAAAAATTAGAACTTATACTGCCTTTGGAGGATGCTAGGGAACCAACTTATTGTGAAAACTGGTAAATAAAAGGCAAGAATCATGCATTATTTTTCTTACCTTTTCTTTATTTACTGGACCTCAGAGTAACTGAACAGTGGTTGAGAGCAAGTTCTTTATAGAAAAGTTCTAGCTAATAAATAAAAAAAGAAAGATTTTACAACTCTGAATAGCTCTGACCAATCAGATTCATCAACAGGTGATAAAATCATTAGGTAAACAACAGATGGGTAACTTTATAATGCATGGATCAGGCTGACAATACCCAAACTACTGATCAATCTTAACACTGCACACACACACAAAAAAGCTACCAGGTGTTATATGCCTCCTGTTGTGATGCAATAGAAAGTATACAATATCACCTATGAAATATTCTTGCCCCCAAAAAAGAATCAAGCCTGAATAAGCCTTTGTATCTAACTACCATCTACAGGAAACAGAGTAACATATTTAACAACACCTAGGATACAATCAGCAAAATCCTGAATGTAGATATACAGAAAAGAGTTAACACAGAAGGCCTGAAAATGCTATCCTTAGAAAAGCCTATTTACAAGGGTAGACACTTGGCTGGTGTCTGGGAACTTGGATTTCAGTAGAGTTCCCACCATTCCCAGAATTGGTAAGAGTACTCAATGTGCCTAAACTGTACACTGCAGTCTACGCCGAACGTCTGCTTTCCTTCTGAGAGTCTGGAATTTTGGCACAAGAGGCAGAGGGTGCCTACATAACCAGCCTCCAATAAAAACCCTGATACTAAATCCCTAATGAGCTTTTCTTTTAAACATTCCACACATGTTGTCACAACTCATTTGTGAGAGTTAAAATTAAGCACATCTTGTGTGACTCTACTAGAAGACTCTTAGAGGTTTGCAGCTGGTTGCCTCCATGCTTCACGCCATTGGTCTTCTCCCTTTGCTACTATTACTTTGTATCCTTTTGCTATAATAAATCACTTCCATGAATATGCTGAATCCTGTAAGTCCCCCTGGTGAGTCACTGAACCTAGAAGTGGTCTTTGGAAACCCTAACACAGTGGGAAACTTCACAAATTAATAAACTGAATTCTTCAACAAATAAAGTGCACAAGAAAAAAAGGAAGGAAAATCTGTAAAGAAATTTAATAATAAATGTTAAATTTTACTATTTTGTTTCAGTTCCTCTGATTAAAGATTACAAACCCTAATGGAAAAAATTTTGTGATAAAAAACTGTACAACTTCAATTTAAATTAACTTCTAAATAATTGTACAACCCTGACATTTATCTCCTGAAGTCATTCAGATTTAAAACTGCACTAAGACTTTTGGGATATGCTATATAAATAACCTAAATTTGACTCAAGAAGAATATAAAAAACCTGAATACATTAATGAACATCAAAAATTAAATCAGCAGTCAAATACCTATCCACAAGAAAGCATCAGTCCAAGGCTGTTTAAAGACAAGTGTTAACAAATCTTAAAGAAACAGATAAACTTGACTTTAAACAAGACATTTTAGAGAACAGAAAAACAGAAAACTATTCAGCTCATTTTATAAGGCTAGTATAATCTTAACACTCAAAAGGACAAACACTATAAAAGAAAAATATATAGTCCAGTCTCATTTACTAATACAGATTTTTTAAATTCTATACAAAATATGAGCAAATATAATCAATTTAATCATGTAGAGTGTGTCTATCTACATCATCTGTGTGTCTATATATATACATGTATCTACATAACTACATCACGATCAAGGTTTATCCCAGTAACTCAAGGAAAGACTAACATTTACTTGCAAAGATGCTACCAACAAGGGATTAACTTTTCAAAATATATAAACAGCTCATACAGCTTAAGATCAAAAAACAAACAACCCAATAAAAAAATGGGCAGAAAACCTAAATAGACATTTCTCCACAGAAGACATACTGATGGCCAACAAGCACATGAAAAGTTGCTTAATATCACTAATTACTAGAGAAATGCAAATTAAAACTACAATGAGGAATCAACCCACACCAGTCAGAATGGTCATCATTTAGAAGTACACAAATAATAAGTGTTGGAGAGGATGTGGAGAAAATAGAATCCTCCTATACTGTTGGTGGGAATATAAGCCACTATGGAGAACAGAATGGAGATACCTTAAAAAACTAAAAACACACTTACCAATACGATCCCGCAACCCCAATCCTGGGCATGTATCTGGAGAAAACTAATTTGAAAATATACATATACTCCAGTATTCATAGCAGCACTATTCACAATATTAAGACGTGGAGGCAACCTAAATGTCTATCGTCTAAATAAACAATATGGTATCTAATACAATGGAATATTATCCAGCCACCAAAAAGAAGGAAACAATGCCATTTGCAGCAACACAGATGGACCTGGAGATTTTCATTCTAAGTGAAGTAAGTTAGAGAGAGAAAGACAAATATATGATGGCACTTACATGTGGAATCTAAAAAAAAAAGATACAAATGAAATTATTTACAAAACAGAAACCAACTCACAGACATAAAAAACAAATTTATGGTTACCAAAGGGGAAAGCAGAGGGTGAGGAGGAATAAATTAAGAGTTTGGGATTAACATATACAACTACTATGTATAAAATAAACAAGAACCTACTGTATAGCACAGGGAACTATAAACAATATCTTGTTATAACCTATAAAGGAAAAGAAGCTGGAAAAGAATATATACATGTATAACTGAATCACTTTGCTGTATACCTGAAACTAACATAATATTGTAAATTAACTATACTTCAATTTTTAAAAAGGTTATAAAAAACCTATGAATGTAATTTGTCACATCAACGTATTAATGAAAAAATTATATGATCTTTTAAAAAGATAAAGGAAAAATTCAACATCCATATATTATCTTTTATTAAGAACCTCTTAGCAAGCTAAGAATACAAGAAAAGTTCCTTAATCTGATATCGAATAGTAAAACTTTAAAAGTATTTACAGACAGAAACAAAATGAAAACGTTTATTACTTACTGCTTCTATTCAACCTTGTACAGGAAATCTTAATCAATTTTAAAAGTATTAAAAGCTTAAAGACTGAAAAAAACAGTCATTATTTTCAAATAATATGATTACATAGAAGGTCCAAAAACATCTACAAATTGTCAAAACTAATAATACATTTCAACAAGGTTACTGGACACAAGATCAATATGCAAAAAATTAACAGCATTCCTACACACAAGGAACAATCAAGTAGAATATAATAAAAGATTTCATTCATAATAGAAAAAAAAAATCATAATGTACCTAAGAAAAAAAAATCTAACAAAATCTGAGTAAGCCCTCTAAAGGAAATTATGAAACTTTATCGTTAGGCATAAGTGGAAACTTAGATGAATGGAAAGATATACATGTTGGTAGATGGGAAGACTAAGTTTCATAAAGAGGTCTATTCTCACTCAATGACTCTATAAATTCAATTCCAATAGAAATCCCATGAGGGCTGTTAATAGAACTTGACAGTATGACCCTACAATTCACATGTGAGAAAAGAGACTGAAAACAGGACTATTTGGAAGAGTATGAACAAGGTGGGAAGGCTTACCCTAACAGCCATCATCATATTATAAAGCTCTGATAATCTAGGTGGCATGATATTGGCACAGAGATAAACAAACCTAATCACACAGAATAAAGAATCCAGAAACAGATCCATTTAAATATGGCAATTTGGGAGACGAAAAAAGTTAGCAATATAAGTCACTGAGGAAAGGAGAAATTATTTTTTTAAGTGATGCTGAGAAAATTAGTTATATATATAGGGAAAAAAGTAGATCACTGTCTCACAAAATAAGTCCCAGGTGGATTTTAAAAAACCTAAATCTAGAAAGCAAAATTATAACACTATTAGAGGAAACAGCAGGAAATTAACCATATGGCAACAAAATAGGAAAATCTTGCTAAATAGGACCCAAAAAAGTACAAACATTACAGGGAAAGGCTAAAAAACTTTACACAATAAATTTTAAAATTTCTATACACCAAGTCATCATAAACAAAGTAAAAAGACAAGCCACAAATGGGACAGATTTATAATACATATAACTAAAAATGAAGTAATATGAAGAACTTCTAAATCAAAAAAAAAAAATTTAAAGGACTATGAATAGGCATTTCACAGAAAAGTAAACCGAAATGGTTAATAAACATGTGAAAGGTTGTTCATCCTCACTAAATATCAGGGAAATACAAATTAAAACAAAGTAACATTTGACACTAGAGTCTAATAATTTTAAGTACTACCAAATATGTGAGGAAAAAGAAACCTTATGCACTGCCAGCTGAAGCATAAATTGCTATAGCTACTTTAGGGAATGGGCTGGCCACATTATGTAAAGCTGATGATGATTATAACCAACAAATTCATACCCTAAAGAAACTTTCACACATGTATGTAAAGAAACAAGCATAAAAGGGATCACTGCAGATTATTTCAACCTTTAAAAACTGGAAACAGCCTAAATGTCCATAAATCAGTGTGTCATTTTAGATAAATCTCAGAAACATTATGCTGAGTGAAGAAAATAAGCTCCAGAAGATGAGTAGTATGATACCATTTGTACGAAGTTGAAGAACATGCAAACAATGGTTTGTATCAGAACTTTCTGCAATGATGAAAATGTTCTGTATCTGCACTGTCTAATGCAGTAGCCTAAGCCACATGTGGATACTGAACACTTGCAGTGTGGCTAGTGCTTCTGAGGAATTTAATGTATTTTAATGACCTTTTATTTCTTTAAAACAACAAAAATATATAAAGCAAATATGTCAAAATACTAACATTTGTTAAAACTGATGAGCCTGATTAGTCGAATTTTGCAGTATGTTTGAAATACTTTCCCATTTAATTTTTCTGACATTCCCTAATTTAAATGTTTCATTTTAGTTTCTTTGAAATATTTACTAATTTAAATAACTTTTTGAAAGTAAACAAAATTTGAATTTTTATCGTACCGAGAAAGCTAAAAATCCAGATCAGTTATCGTATGTGTAGTCTCAATGAATACATATAACAATGAAAAAAGCAGACAACAGAGAAAAACTTTGACATAGTATAGTTCCTAACTTACATAATATTTACAGTTAATTTTCAATAGTCAACAAAGATATTTTAAAAATGTGTTATTTTACTTAGACTCTGTATGTAACAAATGGAGAAAATCATGCATTAATCCTATGGATAAATTAGAACTATTGTAAATACATTGAATAAAATACTGAAAATAGCAGTGGATGAGGAGTGGCCAGAGCATTAACTTTCTAGTACCAGTTTACATTAACTTTTTGTGTTCTATTCAGGTGAGTTTCCTCATTTGTACAGGATGAACTAAAGAGTCTCCTAAATCACTAACCACTTTTTCTTTGGGGAGGGGTGCTTAAATATTGGTTTCATTTATTTCTTTTGATGAAGTGCATTAACAGAGGTTACTTCTAAGTGACAGGATTATAGGTTAAGTGTTATTCTTTAAGCTTTTCTATTTTTTTCAAATTTCTACTATAAACATTTACTAGTTTTATAATCATAAAAATATGGGATCTGTTAAAGTATATTGTCTGTAATATTTTTTTAGTTTTTTTTTTAACTGTCAACTTTTTTTAGATTGGAACTTTTAATTAAGTTTCCTTTCTTCTTTCAAATACGTACTTGATAATTTATTTAGAGTAATCATTCCTTTGTATCAAAATGTCAAAAATCTCCACACCTGAAACCCAAATTCCCTTACTGCTGTCTGATTCTACCTCTTGTTGTCCATAAAATAGGTAGAAAAAGAAGAGAGTAAATATAAGATCAGCTAGTCAGTGACCTATGGCACTCAAAAACCCTTATCTTTCAAAGCTGGAAGTTTTTCTACTAGGCTTGATTTTTCTTGTGGCTATCCAAAGATCCTCAACAGAAAATGTGATTCTCTATATAAGCTGCATCTTTGCTCATATGAATCTTTATTCACCTTATAAAAATTTAAAACTTATGCATAGTTCCCATGTATCTTGAGCTTGATATTTTCTAGTATTACCCAATACTAAATATTCTATACCAAAAACTATACACTCAGTAAGTTGCTACTCTTCGATAAACCTAAATTGTAAATAGCCACACGGGGCAGGGGGGAACATAAGCAGCACCATCCTCATGATTAAAATATACAATCCAAAGGCATACATTTTTCTCCTCCCAACTTCTAACCCACGAAGTGATTTTTACCTCCAGTACGCAGTGAAAAATTAAAATTCATTCAGGGAACTCACATGATAAAGTGAAAGGTGCTGTTGTAAAGTCCGGCCAGTTTTCCTGCAAACTAAAGAAAAGCTGATAGTGTATAAGCCCTGAAATTATTTGTAAATTACCTGCCATTCAGTAATCAATAAGAACTTAAATATTATTAAAATATCTCTTTTATTGCATTTCAGCAAGAGAAATATTTTAATTGGAGCAATTCTTGTTAGCATGTTGAATTAAATGCTTAGGGAAGCAGTCCTAACATTATACACTAGTGTAACCAGGATTTCAAAATGCTAAATAATTACTTTTAAGGAACTTTAAGCTTAGATTTAGGCTTTGATTATGAAAAAATGAAGAGAAATGTTACTTTATAAAACTAAAAATCTTTTTTTAATTTTTAAAATTCCTTATAATTTGTGAAATTCAAAGCACATAAATAGTTCACATCAAAAAGCAAAACTGACAAATTTAAAGTGAAACTAATGGCTTCCCTTTATAAAGTTAAATTTCAAAAAAGGTAAAACATCAATGAAAAAATAATATAAATTCTTAATGCTCCCATTAAAATCTTAGAAAAAGAATTTTATTTGGCTAGCTTCATAGTTTCCAAAGTTATATCTTCCTACTTTTTAAAGCAAAGAAATACTGCGTATAAGTGGCATGTATAAAGAAATAACTTAGCATGTGAAATAACTTAGCATTGTACCAATTCCAAGTATATAAAAGAAAACCATGAGATTTTTTCCCTAATGGTCCAGTTTTTATATTTAACATTACTTTTATAATCTATTTCATATAATTCTTTATAAAATCAAAATTGTTTGTTCATCTCGCCAATATAAAATTACTTCCACCCATAATTTTATCAGAACTCCTACCACTAGAACTCTGTGATATATAAGATACATGTAATAATTGTTACTGGTTACTAAGAGTAGTTTCTCACCTCTTTTTATCATTCAAATATGTACCTATTACTTTTTCTGTTTCTCTGAAATGTTGCATGTTCTCATATGACCACATACCTCTCATTAGTAATTTTAAATTTAATTACGAAATTGTTTGATTAGTGTTCATCTCCTCCACTAGATTACAAGTAATTATAATTTGCTCCTGTTTTATCCTCAGCATCCAGCGTAGTGTCTGACTTAGAGTAAATGATCAATAAACGTGTTAATCAAAGGTGATAGTAAGAACAAAATATTGTTTCTTTCACTTTTAGAAAATCTCTCCATCTGCTGTATATAAATTGGGCCTCAACATATAGGTGACTGAATGGAGATAATGAGAGAAGACCTCTCTCAAAGTACAGCTGTGTATCCAAGAAATATACCATTTTTAATATCTTTTGTATGCCAATTTTGTTTCTTTATGGTTAAATTTAAGGTAATCCTTAAATAAATCCTTATTAAAGAATGTATCCTTATTAATATCTACATCCAGTGATTTCTAGGATCTGTTGAAAAGGCACATAATATGAAGAGAAATCAATAATCATACCATTAACAAATTGATGGCCACATTTTCATAATTAATGTAGTCAAATACTAGAGCCAGGGCAAATAACTCATACCTGACACAAACAGCACAAAGATGAATGAAAAAAAAAATGAATGAAGTTTTCTCCTCAAAAGGAACTATCTTTAGTGTGACTACTGCAGTATTTTGGCACACACAGACACAATGTATACATGCATTACATGTAAATACACTGCACATGCACACACACAGAGTATTTTCATATGCGGTATACAGGTGAACAACAAAGCTGAAAAGAAAGACTACAAGATTCTAGAGCTGAAAGATGCTTTAAAAATAAGAATATACATGACTGAAATCTATGTCCATATTAAACTTCTCTCTAATCCTCTACTGACAACAGATAAAGTAGTTGGCCTTTCTGGTGTATTCTCACCCTACCTAATAAAGATTATGGTTGGTATCTCTCGTATGAATGTTATTAAATAGAAATAATAATAATACTTTACATTTGTACATTTTTCTTTATACCCCTTCTCATTCTAAAGAAAGTATTTTCGGTGGTACGTCTAATAGCACTTTACAATTTACAAGGCATTTTAATCTAAATTCTCGTATGAGCTATACAGCAACCCTGTGAGTTATATGAGTAAGTACTCTTAGCCTAGTTACAAATGAAGACACTAAGGGCATCAGAAGGTAAGTGAATTGTCAAAGATACAAAATTAATAAATAGAAAAGCTAGGACTATAACCCAGATGTACTGACTCTTCATCATTTCATTGCACCACAAACAGTAATGTAAATACACTTGAAACTCATTGCAGCAATACTAAGTATTAACCTAGCAGGATACCTTTGTGAAGAAACTAGAACAGAATAATCTGAATCCCTCACAACATCAAAAAAAGACATCTCATTATTTTATTTAGAATTACATTTATTTCACTGTACAATGCATTAGTTAAAAAAGATTCACTAGAACAGCACAAATCTACTAAACAAGAAAAAGAAACCTGGTAGTAGATTTACTCAATCACACAGTTAATACAAACCATCATGTACTTTGTTTATAAATTATAATAAAAATATTTTCCTGAATCTTTCACTGATAGAATACAATATTTTCAACTAATTCACATTATTATTTGATATACAATTTTCAAGAAGATTATTTACTCTGTCTTATTTTTCCCCTCCCTAAAACTTCAGAAGTTTTTTAAAAACTTCTAAAGGTTCTAAAACAGAGGGAGTAATTGCTTGATACCTTCTTGCTAACACTTAAAAGTGTTGTACAGCTGCTAATGTATGTTTGTGCTGGCATTGCAGAGTGGAGCTTTGGGAATATGAAATCTGATTTCAGAGAAACCAGAGCTAGCTTCAAAGAAAAGAGCAACTCTCTCCAGCTGATAAGATTTTTCCTAAAAGAAAACCACCACCAATTTAGAAACACTGATGATATCTCTTGTTAGTCCTCTACAATCCACAAAACTTTTTTTCATTTATTTGATTACATATTTCCATTTCACAGTTTCTGCGGTGATGGTTTAATTTTTGTTAGCTTACTTGTTTATTGTAGGTTTCAGAGTATAAATCCCATTGTTTCAAAGTACACTGAGTGGGATTTTTAAGGCCAAAAAAAATCAGCTATGTAATTGCAAAATATCCTCAAAAATCTCATCAGAAAGAACATATTTAAGAAGTATAAAGTATTTTCTTATAGATTTAGAATGTTACTGGGCAATGATAATTAGGGAACATCTTCATGAACTCACACTATAAAACTTGAATGTCATAGCTAATCAAATTTATATTCTTCTTTTCAGAGAGAAGAGTGCAATAAACAAACTGGTCAGGAAGTATTCTGGGGAAGACTGGGTTAAAGAAGGAAGAATGAAACCGTGTGGGTAATCTATTACATAACTCTCTTTGTAGTTTACAAACCTGAATAAATGTGAACTGGGGGGAAAAGAAAAGTAACATTCATTCAAAGGACTTCTACAACATATTATAGGTATAAAATTATCTTTGAAGTTTGAATAAGGGTTTTGCAAAACTACATTTATGATAAATATCAGTAATGTGAAACAGACCTAGTAGTGTTTATCTAGTGTCTCCATCCCTGAAGCTGTGTGGAAATAGTTGAAAAGGCACTAAACTATTCTTTTCCAGTAAGTTATTAAACTGATGAATTTACAATTGTAGTGTAGTAGAACACAGTAATCCTGACTTCAAATCTGCATGGAACCTTACAGTTTAAAACATTTTCACATATGTGATTTCATTCGATCCTCCCAATAACCCTCAAAACCCCACACTGTATAAAAATAAAAACAAAATGTCCATACACAAATGTAGGGTGAGAGCAGTAAAGAAACTGCTCTAGGCTTAAAGGGGATCAGTGTCAGAACTGATCATTTAACCCACAGTATCATGCTTCTTCAGGCTCCCTACAATATGCATATGAGAAAACATCATGCTAGAGGCAGGAGCAGAAAGCTATTTAAGTAAATTTAAAGCAGATTAAAGTCTAGTAAACTATTAAAATTTTATATAAAACAAAAAAAATCACTAATTAAGTGACCTCTTTCTCAGGGATTAGGATCTAAAGTGAGTCTATAAGGAAAATTCGCATATGGTCAAAATCCGAATTTAGGGCAATGGCGCACTGAAGGTGGACATACTTTCTCTCATAGCCAGTTATCTTTTTTCTCTAGTTGAGTACCGTATGAATTAGTCAGCTTGCATTTCATATTATATTAAAAATATATACATATCTTTAAACCCTAGAACCACACTCAGCCCAACACACACAAAAGAACTGAGACTGACAGAAAAAGATTTACATCTCACACTCACTCTCAACTCATATTTATTGGGCAGAATATTTTAATTTATCTTTTTGGCTAAACCTCCATATATGTATTAAAGTAAGGTAATTGTATGATACATCTCTACTGTAGAAGTCACCAAAATAGAAAACATGAAAGTATATATCCACACTAACATTCACATATGTACGGAAATGATATACAAAAAAAACTGTCCATATTTGATGATGCTGAGAGGATTCAATTTTTATTTCTACACTATATATTTTGGTAATAACTTGTTAGTCTATATATAATCCCCATTAAAGAATATGGAAGTATACATAAACGTATATTATATTTTCCAAAGGAAGACCCTCTAAAACAGTGCTTTCTATTTAGACATGCATGTTAAGAGCCTCATGTTTATTGCTACTGCCCAATAATTCATGATTGACATAAAGGAAAACATCCACCTTGATTACAAGAAATGTATGATCTTTTATAGAAAATGATTCCACAACAACTGCTACTACATATTTTGTTCAACATAACACTTAAAATACATGTTTGAAAAATAAGACTAAAATAACATTTAAGAAGTCTAAACTAAGAGAAAAATTGCCAGAATATTATTCATCAGCAATGACTAAGTACAAATTGACACTTCTACTTTAGTTTTTAAAAAGCCTGTTTATAGAAAGATAGATTGATCATCACTGTATCTAAAGTCTTAATGTTAAGATTCATAGGGTTTTTAAAAGACAAATTCACATTCACTGTTCTTTATGGTAATATATACATCCTATTATTCCATGTAAATCACATGTTTCAAAAAGAAAAATGTAGTCTACCCATTTAAAAACTGAACTACATATGTACATATTGTTATAAAAGTTTTCACATGCTCAAAAAGTAAAGATTGTTTAAAATTTTAGTTTTTAGTTGTTTACTTTTGCATCTTTAAGTTGGAAATAGCTTTGCTTTGGTTAGTCTCCACTCTCTATGAACACTTCCATATTCTCTTTTTCTGAAGAAAGAATGCCAAATACCTGAAAATGTTATCAAATCTACAGTATCATTTTCACATATTTACCACACTCAATTATCCAAAGAAAAAGGTAGACAGGTAGATTATCCACTGAAAGTTTAATGAGATCAAGCAAAAAGTAATTTTACTGTATTAATATTCTCTTTTTTCTTTCAACAAGAAGAAATATGCAGGTTCTACTGAATGAAGAATGCCATAATCTAAATTAGAAAGTATTTAATCCAGGACCAGATTCTCAATCTATAAACCTCAAGAACATTTTAAAAAGTCACACAGCTCATTCTTAAATGGATTTGCACCAGATATGATGGAGACTGAAATGAACCCAAATCAGTTCTCATCTTCCATCAAAAAAAAGGAAAGTATTCATATGAGCAAAATTAGATGATGGTCAAGGCTGAAACTTCATAATAATATTGTATTCCCGTTTCATGGTAAAATAAAGCTTCCACATATTCCTCATCTAATCCACATATTCCTCATCTAAAAAAAAAGCTGTGACTTACATTTATTTGAACAAAGTTAAGAATTTAAATTACAAAATCAAGCATTTGGGAATGTCAGAATGCTTCATCAATAAAAACATGAGGTGATAATACTTACAAAAATGTTACACATTTTGTATCCCCTAAATACCTGAGAGGAACAATGCAACAGTATGAATTTGCAAAGTTCTATACTTTGTTTATATATGAATTTAAAGAGTAAAGATAAAACTAATTCCATCTCTTAAAAATATAGCTGTTAATAAAAATAAACAGTATGAAAGGCGATTCTTATTATTTGCTTAGTGAAATTCAAAATAGAATATAAGTTATGAAGAAAAAGAAAATTATATGTATGAATGTATGTATGTATGTGTGCTGTGTAGTATGTGTAGCCTTCTTCAACATATGCTGACTAGCCTGGATTAGTGATGCCAAAAACTATTTCTTACAGAATGCAAATGACTTGGAAAGCTGTTATTAGTGCTAGAGACATAAGGAAATAAAATTTCCTGAAGCAGTCCCATATTAAAGGTACAGGGCTTACCGAAGTTACTGGTAACTACACCGAAGCTGAAAGGTGCCAAATACCAACACATACATGAAGAAACATAAAGGCATCAAGAAGCTTAAAACTGATTGGGGCCTACCACTGACTCAGTAACACTTAGATTATAGAAATAGTGAAAAATGTGGCAATTATCTTAATTGACACAGAAATTGTACCAAAAATTTTTAAATCCTCTTTCCTTTCCTTAATAGTTTACTTACTTCTAAGTACCTACAATTCTCTTCTTCTCTTTTCCTGGGGAGTCAAAGCCAAAGTGGTCATAGGTGAATTATTTAATCAGATGATACATAATTTTCAATAACAGAAATTAATTTATATTATGGAGATACTGAGGATCCAGAAATCCTAGCTCTGAATTTAGAACTAATATTGCACTGAAACTTGAACCTCACTTTTATTCATGTAGATCTGTTAATATAAAATATAAGCAATGAATTGCTATGTTGTAGAAAAAGGAGTAGTTATTTTCTTTCAGTTTGTACAAATATTCAAAACTGTCATACTCAGCAAAAGCAGTGGGTAACTTTTGTAGTAAGTTTATAGTTTACAAAGTTCTTTCACATAAATTGACTCATTGTCTCCTTACCTTAGACCTATATCCATTTTACAAATTAAAAACTGTGGCTCAAACATGTTAAATGATTTGCCCCAAAATAAATCATAGATCATAACTGAGAGTCTGAAATTCAGATTCCAATATCTGTTAATAGTTGTCCTTTTTTTTAAGGGTTATCAACTATAGTCCCCATGTCTTACCTTTACAGCTATACAAGCTTTACCTTTGTCACTATAGCCACCATGTTTTCTGTGCTACAGAGGAACTGACCTGGCTGGAGCTGGAAACAGGTTGAGGTACCAGTTGTATATCATGTAGATGATTTCAGAACCCTTACTTTAAAATTTCTATCAAAACTTGTTTCTGAGTTCCAGTCCCAGATGACAACCTAGGAGGTCCCTAAGTCACCTCCTTCCATGGGCACACCAAATCCAGTTACATACAAAACAATTCCCTCTGAAAGAAATTCAGAAGCTAGCTTGGGACACACATATCAGGCCAGCAAGCAAACATCCACATCAAAACAGATATTTACACATCATCAAATATTGGGAATCACTAAGAACAAATAAAGAACAAAACAAATAAATTGTTGGATGATCATCTCAATAGATACAGAAACAGCATCTGAAAAATTTTATGCCCATTCATGGTAAAAATTCTCACAAACTTGATATAAAGGGTACATACCTCAAGATAATAAAGGCCATATATGACAAGCCAAAGCTAACATCATACTCAGTGGTTAAATTGAAACTTTCCTCTAAGATCAAGAACAAGACAGGAATGCCCACTCTTGCCACTTTTATTCAACATACTGGAAGTCCTAGCCAGAGCTATTAGGCAAGGATGAGAACAAAAAAGGCATTCAAATTGTAAAGAAGCAAAACTGTCTGTTTGTAGATGACATATCACGTTTAGAAAACCCTAAGTACTCCACCAAAAAAATGTTAGAACTAATCAACAAATTCAGTACTATTTCAGGATATAAAATCAATATGCAAAAAACAGTTGCATTTCTACACACTAACTTTTTATATCAGAAAGAGAAATTAAGGAAATAATCCCAGTTATAATTGCATCAAAAAGAATAAAACATCTAGGAATAAAATTAAACAAGGATGCGAAAGATCTATACACTGAAAACTATGAGACGTTGATGAAAGAAACTGAAGAAGACAGGTAAAAATGGAAAGACATTCTGTGTTCATGGATTGGAAGAAGTAGTAATATTAAAATGTCCATACTAATCAAAGCAATCTGCATAATCTGCAGATTTCAGTTCAATCTCTATCAAAATACCAATGACATTTTTCATAGAACTGGGAAAAAATTGTACGGAACCACAAAAGACTCCACATAGTCAAATCAATCTTGAGAAAAAAGAACAAAGCTGGAGGAATCATACTTCCTGATTCCAAACTATGCAATAACAGTAATCAAAACAGCATGGCATTGGCACAAAATTATACACAGAATGAAACTAGACCCCTATCTTCTACCATACACAAAATCAACTCAAAATGGATTAAACACAAGCAAAGATCTGAAATCGTAAAAGTCCTAGAAGAAAACACAGAAAGTAAGCTCCTTGACATCAGTCTTGGCAATAATTTTTGGATTGGACACCAAAAGCAAAAGCAAGAAAAGCAACAGTAAACAACTTGGACTACATTAAACTAAAAAGCTTCTTTCTACTCAGCAAAGTTAACTATGAACAAAATTAAAAGGCAACTACCACGATGGGAAAAAAAATTGTTGTAAATTATACATATCACAAGGGGTTAACATCCAAAATGCAAAGAATACATACAACTCAAGAACAACAACAAAAAAAAAATCTGAGTTATAAATGGGCAGAGGAACTGAAAAGACATTTTTCCAAAGACATACAAATAGCCAACAAGTACACGAAAAGGTGCTCAACATTTCTAATCATCAGGGAAATGCAAATTAAAGCCACAGGCTATCACCTCATGCCTGTTAGAATGGATATTATCAAAAAGACAAGAGATAACAAGGTTGGTGAGGATGTAGAAAAAAGGGAACCCTTGTACACTGTCGGTAAGAATGTAAATTGGTGCTGTGGGAAACAGTATGAAGATTCCTCAAAAAAGTTAAAACTACCAGTAATCCCACTTCTCAGTATATATCCAAAGGATATGAAAACAGGATATTGAAGAGATATTTGGTACTCCTGTATTCTTTGCAGCACTGTTCATAATAACCAAGATATGGAAACAACCTAACATCTGTATTTTTAATTTAGATCAGAGGTCTGACCTGATTTGTAGGGTTTTAAATGATCATTTCATTAATGACTCTTAGAGATTTTTGTGCCAGAAATACGAATCTCTGGTTCCACCAGGGATCACCTAGCCCTATCCTTTAGGCCCTAGAGAAGTCCCACTTGCTGGCCTCGTCAGCCTAGGTCTTTGCCTCTTATCCGAGGCAGCAGCAGCAGGACCAATAGCAGTAACTCCAGAGAGTGGTGAAGGGAAGCAGGCAATCAAGGGGATACAATACTAATTGCCCTCTGAAAATGGATTCACGGTATCTTTCACACTTCAAGGTCCTGATTTACTTTCTCCTTAACATTTTATTCACCGAGGAAAAATGACAGAAATACCAAATTTAGCAAGTCAGAGAGTTCTTTAGTCCTAGAAACATTTGGTCCTATGCAACTTAGCTTGGAGTTGGGAAAAACCTTTAAGATCGATTCTAGCCTCCATAACAAAACAGATTCAGAAAAGCTCAGTGACTTGTCCCAGATTACCTTTCTTACATTATTTTTTATAAAGAGTAAACATTTTTCAAGTTTTTCTCTGACAACCTTTACATGGGAAAAAGAAGTAAAGATCTGCCCAAAGTTATTAAATATATTCTTTTAAAAGTTGTCATTTTCTAATTTGTCCAACACAGTCTAGTTGGAAGTCAATAAATAAAGGAAAATAAACATGTCATTTGTTTAATAAAAAACAGAGAGAATAATAATTAACATAAGGAATACCTCACACTGCAGCAGTGTTCCTGATGTCAAAAAAATCCAAGGAAAGAAAATTAGCAACAAATGACTTCCCAAACTTCAGGGAAATTTTTTCTTTTAGAATTTTCTGAAAAGAGTAAAGACAAGAACACGTGTGAATTCAGATATTCTCAGAAAAAATCTGTTTAAAGACAAATGGGTTTATTTCACGGTTCTACAAGGAAAAAAGAAATCAGCCTAATGAAACACACTGGAAAGTCCCATCCTTCCCACGCCTGTCCTCATCAGTACAATAAATAATGAAAGCCAAGGTAACACTGGTCATGATCCAAACTACATGCTTTGGTTTCCACTAGGAGTTACACTAAATTTCCTAATGAAATGTTTTTATTTTTCCCTTTATCTGGGTGATTTCTTTGTAACTGCTACCATCCCACAAAAGTGTGTTTACAGTTAAAATGGCCTGTGGCTTTACTTTGTGTTTGGGAATGGTTCTTTTGCCATCTTTTTATTGTCCCTCATCTTACCTTTTTCTACTTTAAGAATATCCAGTGCCCACATCTTGATAAACAAAATATTTCAAATACAAGGATGAAAACATACCAAAATTGACCAAGACAGAAGTTGTAATTCGGCAGTAGTGTACAAACAGTAGAAAACAAATTAGTGATGCAGACAAACAAAACAGCCAGGGAACTGAAGAAGTTTCTTCAAGCCAAGCTTTAAGGCCAGAGAAGGTAAATCTAACATTCACTTTAATGTTTTTTCTATCCCTGGGAATGAATTCCCACTCTAAGCAAGAACATCAACAGCAATAAATCTAAAGGAAGGCAAGAAATTTTGAGGAAGCCTAATTATACCTTTTTTCCTTATTGTATACAGAGCAAATCTTAATACTCAACAGCATAACATATAATAGTAGATGAGCTCATTCACTAACATATCTCAGTAGACCATTTAAAGGCTACCTCTGGTGGCCTAGGTGGAACAGACACACACTGCCTCTTTAAAAAAAGCCTACAATTGCCCCAAGTTTTTCTGCCAATATTTTTAATCTTCTTGTTATTTTGATATACTCACTCTTTTTCTAAAATATACTCTGCAATCAATTTTGCAAGTATTTATCATAATAAATTCAATTTGTGGACCTCTGTCCCTAAAAAAGAGTCATTCTAGATTTATTTTATGTAAAACATGAATTTATTTGATTGCCTCATTTATATACTTAGTTTTATTTTTCAATTTCTTGGATTTCTATAAAATTCAGACAGCAGGATTCAGACAGAAAGAGAGTGGGAGAAAGAGAGAGAGAAGATTTTGTAATAGAATCCTACTTGATTCAACTCTCAGTAGTCTTTTGGCAAAAGGCCTCTGTGAGAACCATTTCCAAGACCTCAGTCTGAAAGGCAGCCAAAGACTCCACAAAAGAACAGGCCCAAAATGACTTATTACCTTTAACCTTTGACCTTTTACCCAGTTGTCTTATACTTTGTGAACTTGAAAAGTTGTGAGAGAATGCTTAGCCATCCTGTTTACAAACAGCCTATTTATTCCACAGGAACAGCTTGGCAGGACATATCCAGGTCACCTGACCTTGTGTTGTCACAGAAACCATGAGACTCAGGCTCCTCTTGTAATTAAGCCAAAACTGCAACATTCTGACGGGCTGAAATCAGTGTTGGACTGTGTAGCAATCATCAATCATTTAACTCACTTTAATATTGCACACTTCACCAAAGTATTAACACACAAAATGTGAAAGCATCATAATTGAACTACAAATGGTATAAGTCATGCCTTTCATGGAAGAGAGAAAAAGCATACATTTTTAACCTGAATATTACAAGTGAGTCTCAATTATCACACCGTCCTAGATCTTGCTAAATTTATCAGTACACAGCAAAAATCACACAATCTTTTAGTTATTCACGTATTTTCAAAACTCTACCTTTGTTTTAGTCAGTCTTTATGTTACATTAGGCATTTACCTGAAGAAATTACTTCATTAAATTCACTATCTCCACCATGTTTTAACTAATCCTTCAAGGCTGCTGCTTCGATCACTTTGGTGATTCCTTTAAAATCGATTATATAATTAATTAAGTCTCACAAATTATTAGTGAGTACAAACGTAGCCAGATTTCTTTTTAATGTGAAAACTGACTTCAAGAATGAATATACTAGTGAGTAATCACATTTCAAAGGGTCGTTTATTATTCAATGCATTTATCTGCAGCAGTTATTTTCTGAATTTCCTCACTGTACCCCAAATATAACCAAATTTGCCAAAATACTATATGCACACAGCTTATCAGGAATACCTACCATCTGAAATAACGTTAATGAGTTTTCCTAACTGAGGAAAACTGTAACATTTTATTTACGTGTGTATTTACCACTAAGAAAAATTGCTTCAATGCTTCACAATAGAGTGGCCACTTGATAAATGGTAAATATGATCTTTAATTTAGGAAAAGACCTCCTTTTTTTAATCTAAGAATGATAATGACGATAGGTAACATTTATTGAATTTTGGAAGTACCTGACGTGGATTAGCTCACTTAATCTTTACAACAACCCTATGAGATAAGACACCATTATCATTCTCATTTTATTGGAAGAGGAAAGTGAGACTAAGAGAGGTTAGGCCACACCCTAATAAGAGGAAGATTTGGAAATTAAACTTAAGCAACATGACTTAACTTTACTACCTCTTAGATCATGACCTTTAGAAAATAACTCAGCAAGTACACAAGTAACATAACATGTTATTACTTAGAATATAATATTTGTAAATACCACTTTGTACTTTATAAAGTACCTTCAAAAAATCTCATCTGAGTCTCATAATAATTCTGTGAGGTAATTTCAGTCCTATTTTACAAATGAAGAAGTTAAAGGTAAGAAAGATAAAGTAATTTTTCCAAAGTCACTTGGCTAATAAATAATAGTGAGGATGTCAATCCATGTCTTTTAATACCATACCTTGTTTTTTTCCTATTATAATGACTCTCCTTATTTCACAATAAAATCTTTTCTAAGATCTTATTCACTCAATGACAAGTAGAAGGAAGGATTTCCAGTAAAAGTAATAAAAAAAACTAAAGGCTTTCTCAATTTAACATTAAAATAAAGCAGTATTATAGTGAAACATTTTGGTGAAAATGAATCCCATTTCCATATTTTAAAATTATGTGATTCCTAGTAACAAGACATTCACATTCCTTACTTACTAAGCATAAATACATTCTCAGTCCAAATAACGAGGGAAAAGGGCTAGGAGAGCCTTATATCCAAAGGATACTCCTACAACTCTATCATGCAGAGAAGATCACCCAGAAAATAATTCAATTAGAACCAGGCTGGTGTAAAAGCTACACCAAGAATCTGACTTAGAACCTCTACTGGGCCTCCTCCCTTGAACATTTTTAGCAGGGTTCACCATCACCTGGATTATCAGCAAAATTAGGCTAAGCATATGCCATGGAAGGTCATTTCCCAAGAGGGACTCTCCTAACTCTTGATTCTCTATTTGTCCAAAAGCCAACAAGTGTTTCAGAAATCTGAGGTTTCAAAACAGATGCCTATAAAAGTTGGATGGTATACAGTTTTAGAAAGCAGTATCTTTTCCAAAAGACTGAATATGACATCTGCAGAGCAGAAAGTACATTAAAGAAAGTTAGTCCACATGTTACTAGAGTAAGGAGTGTTATGAGGAGGCCATTCTCAGACTGACTGAGAGATCCATTAGAGAGAAATCGAAGGAATAAGACCTTAACTTTGCTCATTTGTAATAGATTCTCTCTTTAGCCATGTATGCAGCATAGCTGCAGCTATTACCAAAAAAAAAAAAGTAAAGAAAAATATAAGAGGGAAGGTAGAAAAAGGAATACATGAAATAATGTGAAAATAAATACATGAGGAAATTTTTTTAATATTTGTTCTTTAATAAATAAGAAATAAAGATTTTATACCAGTAGAAAACCTCCCTGCAAATAAAAGTCCACAACCAGATGGCTTCACTGGGGAATTCTACCAAATGTACAAAGAATTTACACTAATCCTTCTCAAACTCTGCCAAAAGACTGAAGAGGAGAAAACACTTTCAAATTCATTCTATGAAGCCACCATCACCCTGATACCAAAATCAGACAAAGACACCACCAAATAAAAAATTACAGGCCAATATCGTTGATGAACATAGATGTAAAAATTCTCAACAAAATATCAGCAAAAAAAATCCAACAACACATAAAAAGATAATACACCAAGATCAAGTTGAATTCATCCCAGGGACACAAAGATGGTTCAACATATGCAAATCAATCAACATGATAAATCACATCAACAAAAGAAAAGACAAAAATCACATAATCATCTCAGTAGATGCAGAAAAAGCATTTGCTAAAATTCAACACCTATTTATGTTAAAAATTCTTACCTAAGTGGGTATAGAGGGAACATATCTTAATAAAAGCTATTTATGACAAACCCACAGCAAACATGATACTCAATGCTGAAAAGTTGAAAGCCTTCCAGCTAAAATCTGGAGCAAGACAAGCATGCCCACTCTCACTGCTTCTATTCTACATAGTATTGGAAGTCCTATCCATAGCAATCAGACAAGAAAAAGATATAAAAGAGATCCAAATTGCAAGAGAAGAGGTAAAATTGTCACTATATGCAGATGACATGATACTGTATATAGAAAACTCCAGAGGCTCCACACAAAAACTACTAGAGCTGATAAAAGAATTCAGCACTACCAGGGTACAAGATTAACATACAGAAATCGGTTCCATTTCTGTACACTAATAATGAAATATCAGAAAAGGAAAGTTTAAAAAAAATCTCTTTTAAAATCATATCAAAAAAAAATTTAGGAATAAACCTGACAAAGTAGGTGAAAGATATATACATGGAGAACTACAAAACACTGATTAAGGAAATTAAAGACGATTTAAAGAAATGGAAAGATATCCCACACTCTTGAGTTGGAAGAATTAATATTGTTAAAATGGCCATACTACCCAAAGCAATCTACAGATTTAATACAATCCCAATCAAATTATCCAGGACATTTTCCACAGAACTCAAACAAATAATCCTAAAATTTATATATGGAATTACAAAAGACCCAGAATTGACAAAGCAATACTGAAGAAAACAAGCAAAGCTGAAGGAACAACCCTCCCAGACTTCAGACAATATTACAGAGCTACAATAATCAAAACAGTGTGGTATTGGCACAAAAACAAGACATATGGATCAATGGAACAGAATAGAGAGCCCAGAAATAAACCCACACACTAACGGTCAATTAATGTTTGACAAAGGAGGCAAGAATACACAATAGAGAAAAGACAGTCTCCTCAGCAAATGGTGTTGGGAAAACTGGACAGCTGCACACTCCCCTACACCATACACAAAACTAAACTCTAAATGGCTTAAAGACTTAAATATAAGACAAGACACTATAAACCTCCTAGAAGAAAACATTTTCTGACATAAAACTTTGCAATGTTCTCCTAGGGCAGTCAACCAGTCAATAGATATAAAAGCAAAAATTAACAAAGGGGACCTAATTAAACTTATAAGATTTTGCACAGCAATGGAAGCCATAAGTAAAGCAAAATGACAACCCACGGAATGGAAGAAAATAGTTGCAAATGATGTGACTGACAAGGGCTTAATTTCCAGGATATACAAACAGCTCATACAAAAATGAACAATCCAATCCAAAAATGGTCAAAAGACCTAAACAAGCAATTCTCCAGTGAAGACAAACAAATGGCCAATAGGCACATAAAAAAATGCTCAGTATCTCTAATTATCAGAGAAATGCAAATCAAAACTACAATGAGGTGTCCCCTCACACCTGTCAGAATGGCCATCATTAAAAAGTCTACAAATGATAAATACTGGATAAATGCTGATAAAACTACCATAAGATATCATATATGTGGAATCTAAAAAAAAAAAAAAAAAAAAAAAAAGAACTCATTTACAAAACAGAAACAGACTCACAAACATAGAAAACAAACCTATGGTTACCAGTCAGGGAAGGGGGTGGGAAGGGATTAATTGGGAGTTTGAGGTTTGCAGATACTAACTACTGTACATAAAATAGGTAAACAACAATTTATACTGTATATAGCACAGGGTGCTATATTCAATATCTTGTAGTAACCTATAATCAAAAAGAATATGAAAATGAAAATATGTATGTATATGTATGACTGAAACATTATGCTCAACACCAGAAATTGACACAGCATTGTAAACTGACTATACTTCAACTTTTTTAAAAAAAAATAAAGATTTTAAGAGAAAAATTAAAATAGAAGTCCTTAGAGAGAGAGTTCCTTCTATAATAAATTAACAGGAAAATTTAAACAATCAGAACACAACATGACAACATGAAAATTTAAAACACTGTTAACAAGCTGATATATATAACAGAATAAATCTGCAAGAAACAAGGAATAAAGAAAGACAAAAAAGATTAAAACAAAAAGCAATTTATTTACAAACAGATCAGCATCAAAGGATCTTAAGACCTATATGGATTAGCCCATGATAAGCTTTTTTGGCAAGCCTATCATGTGCAATCAAAAGAGCTTCTTGCATATGCCTCATGACCATAAATGCACTCTGGGCTGCCAGTTAACTTACTAAATTGCTATGATAAGTTTATTTTTAAATGTTTTAAAATCATCACCAGAATTATTTCAAATATATATATATATTATAGTTGTCACTGATTTTTAAATACATTTTTACTGAAGAATAGTCAGTCTACAATGTTATGCCAATTTCTGGTGTACAGTGACATCACATGGTATTTTTTTTTCTCTTTCTGGCTTACTTCCTTAGAATGACATTCTCCAGGTCCATCCATGTTGCTGAAATGCATGACATTATTTTATTATTTTTTATGGCTAAGTAGTATTCCATTGTATAAATATATCACAGCTTCTTTGATTTTATATACAGGCAAGAATGATATTTTGGGGACTGGGGAGGGGTGGAAATAATTGTGCCATGAAAAAAAAAGGGAAGTCATCAATGTTAAATATCCTCTTCCACCAAGGATGAATATGCCTGATGAGTGTGTGCCATTTGTTTAAAAAGAAAAAAAAAAAAAGGTAAGATCTTTCAGAGTAGTGTTGAGGCCTATACTCCATCAGGATGTTGCTGGATTCCATTTCTTTTTATTTCAAATGCTGCAGCCCACTCTGCTACTGCTTCCAAAGCCCATCATTCTGTGGAGCTCTGATGCTTTACCAAACAGGCTCAAGGAGCTGTCCTTCTGGAATCCTATCTGACTGCTAGCATTCATTTATTTCTTTGACATTCCATCACTAAAAATTGCTGTGAAGCCCTCGGTGTTTCCTCTGTAAAGCAAATAGACAATAGTTTCAACATGATTTTTGACACAACTCAAAAAACGATCTTTTACAGTTTTAGTTGAGTTGTGCTAAGATCTAAAATAAAAATATATCCTACAAATAAGCATTCAGAGATAAAGAAAAATCCTCCTTTTAAAAGAATTTAAAACACACACACAAGTGGACGCTTTTTGCCCACTGAAAAAAAATACAATAAAATTGTTGTGATACAACTGGAATTGAGAGGTTCTGGGGTAAAAAGCATAGGAACATCAACAAAGAAAGATAGTCACAATTCTGTTGTACTGATGACACTCAAACGGCTGGTTTAACAGGAAAAAAATGGGTTTTACACATTAACAGTTTAGAAATAAATACTTTAAAACACTTTCCAACATTAGCTCTCAATTCGTTTCTCTCACCTCAGGCTTCCCCAGCTCCCCATAGAGGTACACCATTGTCCCCCAGCCTCCACCCTGCGGTTCTGCCTTACCCTGTATCTGGGTTCATTTTGACTGAGGTAAGAAATTCCTAAACTGCTTGAGTGCAAACTTAGCACCTCTTACCATTTAGTCATTCACCTCATTAAGCAGGGGGAGCACAGGAGGTGAGGATAGTAAAGGCTGACCAAATGGTTTCTGGAAGGCTCACTCCTCCCATGTGATAAACAGGGCTACCAAACCCAATCTTTTGAGGCTTCCCTTACCTCTAATGTAACCTAGTCAGAACTAATGAGTTCTCATTATTCTTTTTCTAGGAGCAGCAGAGTAAGCCATGAATTTTCAATCTTCCTCAGTAGAAATCACAGCCCTAATACTTATAGCTATGGTTTTAAGTCTGGTTGCTATGCCTCCTCTTTTAAGGACATCAATCAACTACTTCCTATATGCCTGCTCTCTTAAATTGGAATTACCAACTCAATTTCTTATGTTTGGTATACCTATGAAGGCCCTGCAACTTTACCTTGAATCCCCTGAACAAGAATCTTTATTCAAAGTATAACTAGAGATAAATGAAAATTTGAACATCACACCTCAAACCCTCCTGCATTCTTATATTAGGACAGCAATCCTAGTACCTGTCATGCCCTAGAAATAGTCTATTGTCAGCCCCAGTCCCTCCATCCTATGTTAGCTACCTAGCCAGAGTGTCTCACCAACAAGAGGGGCCAGGACTTAAATAAGAGGAGTAGGCACCTTGGGTGCAAATTTAAGAGGGTGCCAAAAAATTCACCAATCAAGATAAATAATATTTTAATGCCTTATTTTAAATTATCAAAATTTATGCAAAAATTTATGATGCACAAAATTTGAAAATTTTAAATTCATACATAGTCAGTATTACTGATTTTTCTTTTTGCCTCAAGCTCCAATATAGCACAACACAGTTAGTGGTTCTGTCTCTATTTAAAATTTTGATATTTTGGGCATCATGGATTTCATGCCTGAGGCAAGTGCGTTGCTCACCTTACCCTAGTTTCAACCCTACCAACAAGTACTAGGACAAATACATTAAAGTGTGATTTTAATAGTAATACTCATGAATAAAAATTGGTTTAGGAAATTTTCTGTAGTTGGAATATGAAATTTGATAATCATTAGTATGAAATAAAATTTGTGAAAGTACAATAGTTTATTCAAGCCTCCAAGTTTTTAAATTATAAACTATCTTCTTGAATTTCTATTTTCAGTAATGGAAGCCTAAATTATTTAGACCTTGGTATTATTGGCATTTGGAGCTAGATAATTTTTTGTTGCAGGAGGCCGTCCTATGCATTGTAGAATATTAAGAAGCACTGCTGGTCTCTACTGACTAGATGCCATGGCTCAACTAACCCCAAGGGTAAGAATCAAAAATGTCTCCAGACATTGCCAATGTCCTTCATGGGGACAAAATCATCCCCAGCTAAGAATACTACTTGAGACCATCCCTTCTGCTGAAAACTAAAAATGAAGAATTTTTTTTAAATGCCATCACCTTAAAGCACTGAGCTGACATGATAATGGGGAACTGTCAGGTCAAATGCTGAGTGAAATATAAACCCAATACTACCTCTCTAGTAAGCAAAACATCAACTCCTATGAAGACATTTGCTCACTTGCAAATTTAAGCTTCAGTTCTCAAACACTGAAGGTGAAGAGCCTTACCTAAGGTGGAGTAGGTAATAGAAAACTCATCATATTAAGTTGGACTTAGAAGGCAATACCTAGAATGAAACCGGTCCTTGCCATGCCCAACTCCACCCCTTCAATGAAGGTTGCTTTGGCACTAAGAGCAGGGGTAAAAAGAGAAGGAAAAAGAGGGGGATCTCTGTTCTCAGATACAAAAGAATGAAATTGGACCCCTAACTCATACCACTCACAAAAATTAACTTGAAATGGATTAAAGACTGAAATATAAAACCTGAAACCATAAAACTCTCAGCCTTCCACTAGTGAAAATCTTTGCCCATAGGCTGGCCCTTGTAGGCATCTGCTGACCAGGTTCTCATTACCTTGATTGAGTATGAAATCTCAAGCTGTGATTTTGGTGAAATGGTACTAGGTTCTTTAGTACAAACAAATGCAAATCCTCCCTATAGGAAGATAGCTATCCTCTATGCCTCCAGGACTCTCCAAAAATTTTGCAAGGGCAATGAAAAAGATAACAAAGCACACAAGGAAACAAGGTTTCATGGGCAAAAGCCTGCATAAATAAAAGACAATTGAAAGAGACCCATTAAGACTTCAAATACTAGAATTATCAGAAACAAATTACAAAACTATGCTTACTACATTAAAAATAAATAAATAGCATGTTTGAAAATATATGTAGGTATAGGAAACTATAAAAAGTGAAAGAGTAGATCTGAAAAAGAATCATATATAATTTCTAGAAATTAAAAATACAATGACTGAAATTTAAAACCCAATATATACAAATCACATATATATGATGAGATTAATATCCAAAATATATAGCTATTACAACTCAATAGCAAAAAAAAAAATGGGCAAAAGATCTGAATAGACATTTTTCCAAAGAAGACATACAAATTGCCAACAGGTGTATGAAAAGGTGTTCACCATTACTAATCATCAGGGAAATGCAAATTAAAACCAGAATGAGCTAACACCTCACACCTATTAAAATGGATATTATCAAAAAGACAAGAAATAACCAGTGTTAGCAAGGATGTGGAGAAAAGGGAACCTTTGCACATTGTTGGTTGGAATATAAATGATATGGCTATTTTGGAAAAAAAGTATGGAAGTTCCTCAAGAAATTAAAAAACAGAACTACCATATGATCCAGCAATCCTACTTCTAGGTATATATCTGAAGGAAATAAGATCATTAACTCAAAGAGGTATCTACGCGCTCATGTTTACTGCAGCATTATTCACAATAGTCAAGGTATGGAAATAACCTAGTCAAGGTATGGAAATAACCTAAGTGTCCATCAACAGATGAACAGATAAAGATACATGTATATACATATGTATGTGTGTATGTGTGTGTGTGTGTACACAATGGAATATTATTCAGCCACAAAAAGAAGGAAATTCTGTCATTTTCAACAGTATGGATGAACTTGGAGGACATTATACTAAGAGAAATAAATCAGAGAAAGACAAATACTGAATGATCTCACTTACATGTGGAATCTAAAAAGTCAAACTCATAGAACCAGAGAGTAGAACAGTGGTTGCCAGGAGAAGGGGTAGGGGAAATGGGGAGACATTGTCCATAGGATACAAAAATTCAGTTGTAACATGAGTAAGTTCCAAGGATCTAATTTATAGCATTATAGTTTAAAATACTGCCTTGTATACTTGAAATTCGCTAAAAAAAAAAAAAAAAAAAGTAGATCTTAAGTGTTCACACCACAAAAAAAAAATGGTAACTATGTGAGGTGATGGATCATTAATTAACTTAATTATGGTAATCATTTCACAATTTATATGTATATTACATCATCACACTGTATACCTTGAAAAAGTAAATTTTTAAAAACTGTGATTTGCCACTGAGAAGTTATTGTGATGTATATTATACTTAAGAAAAACTTTTTTAAAAGCTACTGTGTATATAGAGGCACACAATCTGACATTAGTGAAGCAAATATTCATAACTGAAATAATGGCCACCAATGAGTGGTCATTATACTCTTGTGCTATCAGTAGAATAGACCTAAAGTCCATATGTTGAGGTCCTAATCCTAATTTGATGGTATTTAGAGGTAGGACTTTTGGAAGGTAATTTAGATCTTGAGGGTGGAACTCTCACGAATGGGATTAGTGCCCTTATAAGAAGAGACATAAGAGAGATGATCCCAACTCCCCATTATGTGAAAATACAACAAGAAGGTGGCCATCTACAAACCAGGAAGAGGGCCCTCCCAGACGCTGAATATGCCAGCACCTTGACCTTAAGATTTCTCAGCTTTCAGAATTGTGGGAGATAAGTGTTTGCTGTTTCCACCCAAGTTATGGTATTTTGTTATAGCAGTCTGAAGTGACTCAGTTACCTTGAAAAAGCAACTAACCACTTACAGGATTTAAGAAAGAAAAATACAAGTATATGAAATTGTGATAGGCTTTTTTACAGAGACACATGTAAAAGACTATATATTAAGCAATGCCACTGAGGAAATGCTTGTCAAATCCTTTGAGAAAAATGACAAATTGTTAAGCAACCAGGGTCAATATGACCAATTCAAACATTAAATAATATACTATTATTAAGGAATTAGTAGTATTTTTCCTCTTTTAGCAGCACATAAATGATGTATCTTAAAACTGATGGTATTTTAGTCAATGAAAAATGGTATTTGAAGAGATCAACAGATTTTCCAAAACTGATGAAAGGCATCAATTCACATAATCAAGAAGCCAAAAATTTCCAAGCAGTATTAATAAACGGAAATCCACACTTAAACACATCATCATGAAACTATTTAAAACCAAAAGGAAAGAGAAAGATCTTAAAAGCAATCAGGGTAGGATGTGGGGAGGGGCAGAAAAAGATTACTTTCAAAAGAAGGTCAGATGCCAGGTTTTGCATGCCATTCTTTCCCCGTACAGGCACATACAGAGCACTCAATTAATATTTTTAATGAACAAACGGGTATCAGCTATTCTCTCTGGAACTGGATAGTTTTCATTTCAAGAAAGCTGCCGAGCGATTTCCGGAAGATGGCGGAGTAGAAGGACGCTCGCAGGTCACCCTCTCCCACAGATACACCAAGACCCACAACTAAAGACCCACTCAGCCAACCAGAGCACCTGTGGAACTCCGACAGAACATCGCCCTCTTCAAAAGATAAAGACGCCAAAAATCTGGTAGGAGAAAAGGAAAAAAGAAAGAACAAAAGGCAAAGCAGCGCGGGACGGGTCCCGCGGGGAGGGAGCGGCAAAGGAGGACTGGCGCTCGCTCGCTGGGTCTCCCCTCTCCAACTGAGAGGCCAGCGGGACGGAGCGGGAGCCTCCGAGGCTCGGATCTGTACAGAGCAGCCCTTGACTAACAGAACTAAGTTAAACGGGCACACAGCGGCCCCCCGACACCCAGCCTGAGACGCGGGCCGACAGCCGTGGGCAGGGCCAGGCTGCACAAGCCGGGCCAAGGACGGAAGTGGCTGCACGGAGGCAGCCCCGGGGGAACGCAAGGGGCTGCGCGCAGTGGATGTGGGTGCACAGGGCAGAACCACCTGGGCCTTCCATAAAACAGCAAGGTTGATGTGCTCTCGTGGGAAGGGTGCACACCCCCATCTCTGAAAACCCGCGGAAAGTTTTCCGGGGAAGAGAGGCGGGGCTCAGGCACAGCCGCCATATCCTCCGCGCTGAGCACCCAGGTGGGGGCGGGGGCGAAACCTGCATCCGCACGGAAGGGCTTAGCAGCCTCAAAGGCCAGACTGAGACTGGCCTGCAGCCCGGGGCAGATAGGATCCTTCCATCCTGGTCCCTCAGAGAACTTGCTCCACAAAGACAAACAAGGAGCTGGGTTTTGGCTCGGAGCAGGGACAGGGCTGTCCCTCGGTCTTCCCCAAGCCCACCCGCAGAGCGCCGGCCAGGGCGGAGCGCCGACCAGGGCGGAGGGCGCAGCCGCACAGAGCAGGGGAGCTACCGGAGGCGCAGGTAGAGCGAGAGCGGACCCCCGCCTTTCGGGCAAGAACACAGCCCCTGACCGAGGTGCTGGGCGGGGGCACAACCTGCCCTCCTACCCGGCCAGTCTGCAACATCTGACTGCGGCATCCAGAGGGGCAGCGACCCGCCCGCCCACAGCAGAGAGCTGCACCTGACCCAGTGTTAGGAGGAAGCGCGATCTGCTTGCAGACAGGTGCTGGGAGCAGCACAGAAGAGGGCGCCAACGGAGGGCCTCTGAAAACAGCAAGCTGAGCTTCCAAAACAGGACGAAGACAGAAAGACTTCACATTAAAAGCACACAGACTCCAGGAGAACACCGACAAACCCCCCCCCCTTTTTTTTTTAAATCTGTTTTTACCTGTTCTATTTTCTATTACTCTCTTAATCTTTACTTCTTAATTCATTTCTATTTCTCTTGGGTTTTGATGTCCTGCTATTGATTAGACACAGGTTTCAAATACATCTATTCATCTCCCCCCCCCTTTTTTTGTAAAGGTTTCAAAAGGACGTCTCAACCCGATTAATACTCTGCTTCAACTCACTCTTCTATTATTCATTATACACTGTTTTCAAACCCTCTTTCTCCCTTCTTTTAAAATTCTTTCTCTCTCTCTCTTATTTTTTTTTCTTTTTTTCCTAAATTCTATTCCTAAATAGGCATCAGATAGATAAAATCCTTAAGGACCAAAATAAACAACTGATACTCCATAAACCACAGTGCCAAAGAGGTATGAGCAAGATGAAGAAGCAGAAAAACCTTTCCCAATTAAAAGAACAAGGGAAATCCCCTGAAAGAAAGATCAACGAAATAGACATCGATAGCCTACTAGATCAAGATTTCAAAAAAGGAGTGATCGAATTGCTGAAGGAATTAAAAGAGATAGTGTTTAGAGATATAAAATATGTCAAAAATGAAATTGAAGCTATAAAGAAGAGCCAAGTAGAATGGGTAAACTCATTGACAAAGATGAGGAATGATCTAATAGCTGTGCAAAGCCGACTAGATAATGCAGAGGAACGAATTAGTGATCTAGAAGACAGGGCAATAGAAAGCACCCATTCAGAAGAAATACAAGAGAAGCAAATAAAAAATAATGAAAATAGCATAAGGGACCTATGGGATAATATAAAGCGTCCCAATCTTCGCATAATAGGGGTCCCAGAAGGAGAAGAAAGATCAAAGGGGATTGAAAAGGTTTTTGAAGAAATCATGACTGAAAACTTCCCAAACTTAAAGAAGGAATCAGATATCCAATTACAGGAAGCTCAGAGGGTCCCAAACAGGAAGAACCCAAATAGACCCACACCAAGACATATCATAATCAAGATGGCCAGAGTCAAGGATAAAGAAATGATTCTAAAGGCAGCAAGAGAAAAGCAAAGAGTAAGTTACAAGGGAACCCCCATAAGGCTCTCAGCTGATTTCTCTACACAAACACTACAGGCCAGAAGGGAGTGGCAAGATATATTCAAAGCCCTGAATGAAAAAAAAGATGCAGCCTAGGATCCTTTATCCAGCAAGGCTATCCTTGAGGATACAAGGAGAAATAAAGAGTTTCACAGACAAAAAAAAAAAAAAAAAAAAAGCTGCAGGAGTTTAGCAACACTAAACCCATGCTAAAAGAAATATTGAAAGGGCTATTCTAAATAGAAAAGCAGCAGGATGCTACAGAAATGAGAAACACACAACCGGAAAGGTGATAACTCATGAATTACAAATAAAGTAAACATGAAATTATAAAAGAAGACATACAAATCACTGAGAGTGGGAGAGGGAGGCAGGGAAATATAGAATATTTTTTTCTTTCTTTTTTAAATTTTTTTAACAGTAGGATGGGTTTGAGATCATGTTACTATCAGTTTAATAAAAACAGTTAAAGTAATGGGTTGATAGATTTACAAAAAAGGGTAACCACAAGCCAAAAATTTACAAAGGAGTCACAAAATTAAATAAAATCCATGATAATACAAAGGAAAATTACCAAACCACAAAAGGAAGAAGAAAGGAACAAAGAGGATATACCAATTCAACTGCAAAGATAAGTTCAAAATGGCAATAAACACACATCTATCATTAATTACTGTAAATGTTAATGGACTAAATGCTCCAGTCAAAAGACACAGAGTGGCAGACTGGATAATAAAGCAAGAACCTTCAATATGCTGCATACAAGAGACCCACTTTAGGGAGAAGGACACATATAGATTGAGAGTGAAAGGATGGAAAAGGATATTCCATGCAAATGGAAAAGCCAAAAAAGCAGGTGTTGCAGTACTGATTTCAGACAAAATAGACTTTAAAACAAAGGCCATAAAGAAAGATAAAGAAGGACATTTTATAATGATTAAAGGAGTGATACAAGATGAGGATATTACACTCATTAATATATATGCACCCAATATAGGAGCACCTAAGTACATACAAGAATTACTAACAGAGATAAAGGGGGATATTGATGGGAATACAATCATAGTTGGAGATTTTAACACTGCATTAACATCACTAGACAGATCTTCCAGACAGAAAATAAACAAGGCAACAGAGAAATTAAATACTACAATAGAAAAACTAGATTTGATGGATATTTTCAGAGCATTACACCCCCCAAAAATAGGATATACATTCTTTTCAAGTGCACATGGAACATTTTCCAGGATCGATCATGTACTTGGACACAAAAGAAACCTCAACAATTTTAAGAAGATAGAAATTATCTCAAGCATCTTTACTGACCACAATGCCATGAAACTGGAAATCAACAACAGAGAAACAAAGGAGAAAAAAAGGAAAGCATGGAGATTAAACAATATGTTATTGAAAAAAACAATGGATCAATGAGGAAATCAAAGCTGAAATAAAAAATACCTTGAGACAAATGATAATGAAAGCACAACCACTCAAAACCTATGGGACACAGCAAAGGCAGTGCTAAGAGGGAAGTTTATAGCGATACAGGCCTTCCTCAAAAAAGAAGAACAATCTCAAATAAACAATTTAACCCACCACCTGAATGAATTAGAAAAAGAAGAACAAAAAGCCCCAAAAAGCAGCAGAAGGAAGGAAATAATAAAGATCAGAGAGGAATTAAATGCAATAGAGATTAACAAGACCATAGAAAAAATCAACCAAACCAAAAGCTGGTTTTTTGAAAAAGTAAATAAAATCGACAAACCTCTGGCCAAACTCACAAAGAAGAAAAAAGAGAGAGCACAAATTAGCAAAATAAGAAAGGAAAATGGAGAAATTACAACAAAGAAAATAGAAATACAGAATATCATACGAGAATATTATGAAAAACTATATGGAACCAAACTGGATAACCTAGAGGAGATGGACAAGTTTCTGGAAACATACTGTCCACCAAAACTGAATCAAGAAGAATCTGAACACTTGAACAATCCGATCACTAGAAAGGAAATAGAAATAGCAATTAAAAACCTCCCTACAAATAAAAGTCCAGGACCGGACGGCTTCACTGGGGAATTCTACCAAACATAAAAAGAAGAACTCATACCAGTCTTTCTCAAACTCTTCCAGACAATTGAAAAGGAGGGAATACTCCCAAACTCATTCTATGAAGCCACCATCACCCTGATACCAAAACCAGGCAAAGACACTACAAAAAAAGAGAATTATAGGCCAATATCACTGATGAACATAGACGCCAAAATCCTCACCAAAATTTTAGCAAATAGAATCCAACAACACATAAAAAAGATTATACATCATGACCAAGTGGGGTTCATCCCAGGGATACAAGGCTGGTTCAACATACGCAAATCAATCAGTGTAATACATCACATCAACAAGAGAAAAGGACAAAAACCACATGATCATCTCAATCGATGCAGAAAAAGCATTTGATAAAATTCAACACCCATTTATGATAAAAACTCTCGCCAAAGTGGGTATAGAGGGAACATATCTCAACATAATAAAAGCTATATATGACAAACCTACAGCCAGCATAGTACTCAACAGTGAAAAACTCAAAAGCTTCCCACTAAAATCTGGGACAAGACAAGGATGCCCACTATCACCACTCCTATTCAACATAGTCCTGGAAGTCCTAGCCACAGCAGTCAGGCAAGAGAAAGAAATAAAAGGGATCCAGATTGGAAAAGAAGAGGTAAAAGTGTCATTATATGCTGATGACATGTTACTATATATAGAAAACCCTAAAAGGTCCACACAAAAGCTACTAGAGCTGATTGAAGAATTCAGCAAGGTAGCAGGTTACAAAATTAACGTTCAAAAATCAGCTGCATTTCTTTACACTAACGATAAATCAACAGAAGAAGAAAGTAAAGAAACAATCCCCTTTAAAATAGCACCCAAAGTAATAAAATATCTGGGAATAAATCTAACCAAGGAGGTGAAAGAATTATACACAGAAAACTATAAACCATTGATGAAGGAAATTAAAGAAGACTTTAAAAAATGGAAAGATATTCCATGCTCTTGGATTGGAAGAATCAATATTGTCAAAATGGTCACACTGCCCAAGGCAATCTACAGATTTAATGCAATCCCTATCCAATTACCCAGGACATATTTCACAGAACTAGAAAAAATCATAATAAAATTCGTATGGAACCATCAAAGACCTAGAATTGCCAAAGCATTACTGAAGAGAAAGAAAGAGGCTGGAGGAATAACTCTCCCAGACTTCAGACAATACTATAGAGCTACAGTCATCAAGACAGCATGGTATTGGTACCAAAACAGACATATAGACCAATGGAACAGAATAGAGAGCCCAGAAATGAACCCACAAACTTTTGGTCAACTCATCTTTGACAAAGGAGGCAAGAATATACATTGGAATAAAGACAGTCTCTTCAGCAAATGGTGTTGGGAAAACTGGACAGCAGTATGTAAAACAGTGAAGCTAGAACACTCCCTTACACCATATACAAAAATCAACTCAAAATGGATTAAAGACTTAAACATAAGACAAGATACAATAAACCTCCTAGAGGAAAACATAGGCAAAACATTATCTGACATACATTTAAAAAATTTTCTCCTAGAAGAAATAAAAGCAAGAATAAACAAATGGGACCTAATGAAACTTACAAGCTTCTGCACAGCAAAGGAAACCAGAAATAAAACAAGAAGAAAACCTATGGAATGGGAGAAAATTTTTGCAAGTGAAACCGACAAAGGCTTGATCTCCAGAATATCTAAGCAGCTCATACGACTCAATAAGAAAAAAATAAACAACCCAATCCAAAAATGGGCAGAAGACCTAAACAAGCAATTCTCCAAGGAAGACATACAAATGATCAAAAAGCACATGAAAAAATGCTCAATATCACTAATTATCAGAGAAATGCAAATCAAAACTACAGTGAGGTATCACCTCACACCAGTCAGAATGGCCGTCATTCAAAAATCCACAAATGACAAATGCTGGAGAGGCTGTGGAGAAAGGGGAACCCTCCTACACTGCTGGTGGGAATGCAGTTTGGTGCAGCCACTATGGAAAACAGTGTGGAGATTCCTCAAAAGACTAGGAATAGACTTACCATATGACCCAGGAATCCCACTCCTGGGCTTGTATCCAGAAGGAAATCTACTTCAGGATGACACCTGCACCCCAATGTTCATAGCAGCACTATTTACAATAGCCAAAACATGGAAACAGCCTAAATGTCCATCAACAGGTGACTGGATAAAGAAGAGGTGGTATATTTATACAATGGAATACTACTCAGCCATAAAAACCGACAACATAATGCCATTTGCAGCAACATGGATGCTCCTGGAGAATGTCATTCTAAGTGAAGTAAGCCAGAAAGAGAAAGAAAAATACCATATGAGATCGCTCATATGTGGAATCTAAAAAACAAAAACAAAAACAAACAAACAAACAAAAAACAAAGTGTAAATAAAGGACAGAAATAGACTCACAGACAGAGAATACAGACTTGTGGTTACCAGGGGGGTGGAGGGTGGGAAGGGATAGACTGGGATTTCAAAATTGTAGAATAGACTACACTGTATAGCACAGGGAAATATACACAAAATGTTATGATAACTCACAGAGAAAAAAATGTGACAATGAGTGTGTATATGTCCCTGAATAACTGAAAAATTGTGCTGAACACTGGAATTTGACACAACATTGTAAAATGATTATAAATCAATAAAAAATGTTAAAAAAAAAAAAAAGAAAGCTGCCTAATACATTATGTAGTGATAGTTTGATAGTTTGACCCTAAGTATTTCTGTGCCTTGTGACATAAATACCTTTTTAATGACCAACTGTAACAGTTACTTTTATGTGTCATATTGGCTATGCTATCATACCCAGTTACTTAATTAAACACTAATTTAGGTGAAGGTCCCAGACAAGAAGTAATTCTGCCTCCAGAATGCAACATTATCTTCCACCTAAGTTTACAGACTGCCAGCTTACTCTACAGACTTTAGACTTCCCAGTCCCCATAATCATGTGAGCCACTTTCTTGAAATTAGTCACAACTGTGCACGTGCATACATATATGTCATATGTTATCTTACTGGTTGTTTCTCTGGGGAACCCTGACTAATATACCAACTAAAGTCAATGACTGTTTTGAAGCTTTAAGGTACTAAGTAGACATATGAAGTAGAACGCACCAACATAGTATTATATGTTGTTTATGACCTTCAGTTTTAACTAAAACAAAATGCCTTTTTTCTGCTCTTCTTTGATATCAATCCTAAATTACTGATTTCAACCAGCATCTATCACCCTTAAAATTCATGTCGCTTGAATCTTTTTGCATAATAATATAGAGATTTCTTGGGATCAAAACCATTTATCATCAAATCCAATTAAAAGGAGGTTCTAAAAGAAAATTCTTTTAAAGATTATCCATAACATCAACAGCATACAGGCCTAAAATCATACAGAGTGCACTTATACCATATTAGTGTTCATGTAATAAAAAATAAAATATCATAATTGTGTACTCTACACCTATTAACCTGTAGCTCTACCCTTTAGCATATGCCTAAACAAGAGATATAAAGAGCTTATCAATCTATGCCAAGGATTTAACCAAACATATTCAAAAGGGCCATAAATGTTAACACATCAGATGCTATTTGAAAACTCACTTTACATCACCAGTATAGAAAATGTCCCTTTTATTGTACAAAACTAGAAGAAGTACACCAATGTAATGCTGATATTGAGAAATGCAAAAATATTTATGTAATATGAGACAATTGGACCATGTTACAAAAATGAATGTTTTATTTTCCTGTACATTCAGATAATATATGTCAAGAGTTAAACTGTAAACTCTGGAATACAAGCCTTTGGCAGACTTTATTTATACTGGACATCCTGACCCCTTTAAACACTCACCTACAAAGGCAAATACCAGAAATTTCTTCTTGAATATTTTCCTTCAGTTTTCCCATTATCTCCAGCTACTTCATTCCCTCTCACAATGACTATACTAATGTTAAACTGTTCAAGGGAATCAATTAATAGAAGCAATCAAGTCGTACTTCACAAAGTGGAGACAATTACAAATCTATTTTATTTAGTCAACCTAAACAAATGATCAAACTTATTCAGTTCAGCCTCAAAAAATATTTTTTGTCTCCTCCTCTCCAACCCAGTCTTCCTCTATTCCTGAGTCTTATGGTCAAGTCACAGCAACAAAAGCCCATTTTACCATATATTGCCTACCTCAGCGTACTTAAAGAAGTGTAATAATGCTTCTAGATTCCAAACGTACAGCTATATCACAGAGGTAAAAAGCAGAGCCAGGCTGGAAAGTGGCAGCATTTTATGGCCCCACTTTAGTGTATGGTCATTTCACAAAATCTACCAAAGTTATAAAAGATTTAAAGTTTTTTTCTATAATTAATAAATTGATCCTTTTGTCTCACCATTTCTAATTCCTTAATTCCAATTCTACTAGAATGGTTTATATTGTTAAAAACATCTTTGGAGGATTAATCTTTTGGTCATAATTTTTAAATGAATGTAATAACTGATTACATATATATAATTCATTGCCTAATCAGGAATAAAATTTTAATCCCATAAAAGATGTTTAATAGCAATTTTAACTACTAGGCACATAATTAATGGTATTAGGGGATTAGGAATTAAATTTCAAGGTAGTTAAAGCATAAATTCAAGAACTTTAGAAAATTTTAGAGAGAGCACAACACTAAAATAAAAAGCTTATAACTGTGTTTATAAAATTATATGTAATTATAAGTTACTATTCCACCTTTTCATATAAATTAATATAGTAGGAGAATATTATTCAGAAAAAAACTTTTGTAAAACATATTTTAAAAACAATGAAATAGCAATAAACAACTTTTGGTTCTAATATAAATAAATCTCATTCATAAAAGAAAGCAAAGAAGGTAAGTTAAAAAGCAGTGGAACTCTGAAATACTAATTCCTCTTCTTTTACATCAAGGGAAATGATGGCAGTGCAATTATATGACCTTTATACATGCGAAGTTTCCGTTAACTTTGATGATTTTGCCTTTAAAAGTAACAGAATTAATCTATCATATATAATATTTTTATTAGTAAGAGGATCTCATAATAATACTGTTAAACAACTGGGGCCCTATACTCCCATGCCTCAGAATGTAGGCTTTTACTACACTTTTACTACTGCAATGACTGAATTTTGTGCAAGATTCTCAAATTTAAAAACATTAAAGGCACCCATTTTATTTTCAATTGCTTGGGTGGATGGGATCAAAGAAAATGCAGTTTTACTATAGGAATTTTCTGCCATTCAAATGCCAGTGTAGTTATGCATGAAGAATTCTTACTAAGTCAAAAGAGAAATGAAGGCATTTGAAAGCAGAACTGATCTTGATTCAGGTTTCAGGAATGGGAAGTCAAGATTCAAGCCACTATGGACCCATCTCCCTACTCAGAGATCCTCTCTATTACTAACCATCAAAAATGCTTCACATTTTAAAGTCTGCAACATCATGGCTTCATTACAAATTAGGTATTCAGGGAAAACTGCACTTCCTTCAAAGGAAAATGTTAAAAACATACAATTCCTCCATCATGCACTTTTTTCAAATACTAAGAAAAGGAGCATAACTGTTTTGTAATCTAGGCTCAGCCAACTGAGCCCAAGCAGCCTATAGGACTGACATCAATAGGATTTTTATGCTTGATGGAAAATCATTCTGAAGATTTTTTTTTTTAATCAAAAATAGCGTCATCACTGTGAATTCCACACTGGGATACAAAGGCAGGAATTACATTTTTTGAAAAGGCAATTTAGATTTCCTGAAATAAAGAGTTGATTATATCTCTTATTACTGTTACAAGAATTTGATATATCACAAAGTATAAGACTTACAGCATGTGCCAACTATCAACCGGGAAAAATGAACCTGATTCATAATTCACTTTGAGAATGTCTAGTCAATCAAGTGATTTGCAATCATGAAGGCTGCCAGAAATGGAATGAATAATGAGCCACAGTAAAATCCCTGGATTTTTTTAGTATTCTTATTTCATTATGTGACTTTTATTGCCACTTTTGATCACTGTTTCTCAACATCACAAATTAAATCGCACATATTTACTTAGAAGTTTTTGACTATTAATAGCCTATTAAACAGGCTAAAGGATATACAAGTTGAATGACCAAAGTATTTAATGTCTTCCTACAAAATTAAAAGTCTTAGTGTTTATAGCTTGAGCAAAGAAAATTTCACTCCTTACAACCCCCTCAATACTCTCTTTATTTTATTTAAATTATTTAGTGAACATGCTATTTCTGCATAGCTTATACTAATTCAAATTTCCTAAGCTATTTCTAGTCTAAAACAAGTAAAATCATTTAACTAATCTAGTTAATATCAAACGCCTTAAACCTCCCTTTAATAACTTCATTGTATACTATTTACTCAGTTAAAATTATAAGCTGATGGCCAAAGAACATTTGACCTCCAATATACATTATTAAGTAATATATATTTCTTATTAACCATACATAATACATATTATTAAATTATAATATATAATCATATTGAATTAGACAACATATATATATATAATTAACACAATTTTATTACATTATAACAACTTAAAGTTTGGCATATTACTAAAGGGGTAATATGATAAATTCGTATTTTTCAAAATGTAAAACTGCTAAGCTATGTAAAACTTTGTCATTCTGATAATACTGCCCATTATTAGCATTTTAATCAGATTGCATGACGTAAGAATTACAGTTTTAAAGCAAACAGGACTTTAAATGTGATATTAAGTAGGTTCATTCTTTGACTTACTTTTCGTAATTTTCCAGCAGAAAAGGCTTAATCCAATTTTAGATGGATTGTAACACCAGAGCACATGTGGCCCTCCTTAAGGAAAGTAATAAGTCCTTAAGTCAAGGTCTATTGTACTCACTGAAATCTAATATTTGTGAAAAACTCAACTAAGTTTTGTGGGTTAATTTCCAATAACAAACGTTAGGTTGTTCAAGATAACAAAACTCCAGGTGTACACTATATTGACTCCAAGAAGCCAGTATGATTATGGTAAGACCTCAGAAAAGATACTGTTTCCAGATTGAATGTTCCCTGAAAAGTGTAACAGCACTCTACCATGGAATTCACTTTATCACCATTATCACACCAATTGTGAGGATCATCTTTTTTTTTCCTACCTTTTCTTTTCCTTTCTTTCCTAGATTAACCATTCGTTCACTCATTCATTTTTTCATTCAACAAATGCTTATTAGACATCTACTATGTGCCAGATATTGTGCTAAAAACTTGAGGACAGAAAAGTGAATTAGACACATAGGCTTTGTACCTGCCCTTAAGAAATCCATAGTCAAGCTAGAAAGAGACATATAGGTAAATAAGTGCAATAAAATACAGGTTCTAGAACTATGTACTGGAAAGACTCAGAGAACATAAGGTTCAAAGACAGAGGTCAGTAGACACGAAAGGCTTCAGAGAGACAGCAAAGCTGTATCTTGAATGAAAAGTTGGTATTCACCAGGGAGCAAGGAGGAAAGATCACAATGGAAAGAGCGAAATATGAATAAAGAAAAAGTGCCAAAGAGTTAATTATGGTAGGTTGACCAGCAAACTATTCAGTTGAAGTGAGATCAGCATGTAAGGAGTATATATGATGTTGAGTGACAATGGAGAGGGCTGCCAGAGGTAAGCCTGAAGCACATGCAATGGCCCAATAACAAAAGACCAATATGTACACTAAAGAGAACACAACATACACCTTATAAACAATAGAAACCATTGAAGAATTTTAAGCATAAAAATCATAGGACCATAGGTTTCCATAATGTCTAAATACTTTATGCATTTGGCTTTCCTCAACAATGGTCAAAGTAACAATTCACATTTCATTATGTATCTGTTAGAGAACTAATATTGTCATGTTAGCATCACTGTTTTATAGTCATATGTAAATAATCTCCCAGAACAAGGCACTCAGCCTCTAGCAAACTTGTGAACTAAACAGCAAGTCTACTACCTAAAGAGTAGGGCAGACAGTAAAGATACACCACGTTTACCAAGGAAGCATCGTCATGATCCTACTAAAGGAATTCATACCTGGGATACATGCATATGCATACACACACAACATTAAGTATACTAACATACTGACAGACTGTCAAAAGTTATGTACACATAAAGTCACAAAACCGAATGTTTCACACAGACACATCTTGGTGTACCTCATTCAGGCATATAAAATCATTGTGAATTACCCAGACTACGCTTCAAAGTGAAGCAGCCTAGTCTCGAATTGCATACATAACAACTTCCTGCAGCTTAATACTGCACTGATAAACAGGAGCTTTGACAGATGCTCTGAGGTCAGACAGCCTGGGGCTGGATCCTGGGTCAGCCACTGACCTTATACAAATTATTAAACTCTTTAAGTCTTAGTTTCCTTATCTATGAACCTAGGATAATTATTCCTGCTCCATAACACTGTTGTGAAAATACAATAAGATCCAGAAAGTACTTAGTATAGAGCTAAACAAATACTAATTATTCAATAAATAGTTTATTATTACAGCTATGATAGAAATTATTCTAGTTATGATAAACTCAAGTTTATACACTAAATAATTTTATTTGACTTGCATTATACTATTAAAGAAATGTCCAAAGTCTAGTCCAACTGAAAATGTTTGATGTAGGCTTAATGTGAAAATAGTAATATTAATATGAGATAAACTGTCTAAAAATAATGTTTTCAAGGGAAAAAATTTTGAAAAAATGTATCAAGTTACACTTAATAACTTACAGAGCATGGGAAGGAAGAGTCCAATCTTACAATAGGAATACTGAAAGCCTTTTTGAGAAATAGAAAATTGTACAATCAAACCTATTTTCCAAATACAGTGCCATATCATTACTTTTTTATTTCATGGGCGCTTACAAAAAAATTGAGTACAGATGGTAAGGCTGGTTATACTCATGTAATGACATGTACTTGTAGTGTAAGGATCCTCTCCCTCGAGTTAGTTAGCTTTTGACTTAGTGAGCATCAGTCCTACCAGTTTCTGACTTTGGGATTTGTTTATACCCCAAAAGAAAAAAAGAAAAAAATAACAATAACAACAAAAAAGGCAGAATACCAGCAAAGTAAGACTGTAACAGAAAATTTACTTTGACAATTTGACAATGGAGATGACTCAAATGAAAACAACTAGAATAAAGAGGTCCAAAACAATATGAGTAACTATCAAGTTACTTCTACATACACACATTCATATATGTATGTATATATACACATACACACACATTCATGTTAAGGTTGGGTCAAGTCACAAATGTAATTAGCACAGTAAAATGAAGTTATGATTATTAAATATGCATTAAATGATACTAACCTGAACTACAGCTTGCTATGTAAATTCACTACTAACTCTTGTAATAATGTTAACTGTATATATGTAGTCATCCACTGCACGTCTGGGATAGCAAGCCTGCAGCAAGCATTAACAACGGCTACCAGTTGAAAGACCAAATAATTTATGTATTGGAAAATGGAAAAGAATCTATACACTGACACTGCGGTTATCCTGAAATTTCCTAAAATAAGTAATATATTTTAAAATAAGTATGTAATAGATGAAATTCTGTTCTAGCCAGTATTCATTCAAAAGAAGTCATGAATTATAAGTTAGCTAGCATGTGTTATATGGAAATAAGAATAGAGATGACAGAGAGAAACTAATCAAGCTACTTTTAGGCATATTCATAAATACCAAATTATTACTTTCATTCCTTTTTACTATTAGGCTGACTTTTAAGCAATCCTTTAGACTGAAATAACGAAGCATTATGGTTCAGCATTCTAATAATGTCTCATAAGACAAACATTAAACCAAACTGTTGTTTGATAGCACTGAAAATATAACATAATGCAAGCATGATCTTTCCTGTTTGAAGATGACACGGACTCACCGTCAACAGAGATGAGCTTCAAGTTGTTTTTCCACAGCGGAGATGGACTTGCTGATCTAGCCATTCTCTTGCCAGAGCTCCCTGATGAATAGCAGCTTACATCTGCAAGATGAGTGTTACCAGTGGTCACAAACAATAACAAAATTAAATGATCAATATAAAAATGAAGCCTATGCCTTGCTCTCAAACCAGTATGTTTTGATGAACTAAAAATAAAGTCACAGAAATATATAAATACTGCATAATACATACAAAACTATATATGCATTTATTCTGATACATTAATCGTATTTTATGTATCACTGACCTAAAAATACAAATAATCAGAGCCTGATCACTATCCCTAAGTAAAAATGTTCTCAGCTGCCTTAACTAAAACAAAAATTGCTTCTGACATGTAAAATCCAAAGTGTATAATGAAAATGCTCAAAACATGAAAGCATGCCAACTTTACATCCCTCATCACCAGTAGCAATAACTGAGGAAATTATAGAATATTTTTGTTAATGTTAGCAATATTCTCAATAGCATTAAATGCAGCATAACTACAGCCAAAATTATTTTGACATTTCCCAGAATTCTGAAAAATCCTCTACTTTTTTATGAAGAGAAAAATACTTTCATTACTAGCTACAGTGTTCATTTATGTTAATGCAGAACAGAGATTTTGTAATCAAATATTCCTGATAGGGAATTTTATCAGTTGCCAGTTGAGCTTTCTTCATAAGACCTATGGAGCTGGTTAGACATTACTGAAGACACAGTTTTCAGTAAAAGTATTGTTATGTGCTTCTTTATTATTTAAGGGAGTAAAAAATTAGATTAACATTTGTTTAAAAAGTCAATAAGAAGCAGCTAACAACTCAATACAATTCAAACAAAATCACAATGCTAAGTACCTATGAGGAGCAAGGCACTCACTATTTGAGGGTTTTGTGACAGGTATAAAAACAACAAGACATGGTACACAATCTCAAAGAATTCACAATATCAGTATTATTGAAACCTTCTACTTTCAGCTCTACATAGCTGCTTGTAATAACAAACATCTAAATTCTAACCCAGATCCTCTGCTAGCACAGGATGATGGAGTGGAAGAGCACAGCATCATACCAGAACACGGTAGCTACCAAGGAACGAGGCTCTGAGGCTCCTCTTGCAAACACAGATAAGAAAATTTCAATAGAAATGTTGAGAACATCTGCTACAACCTGTGATATAGGTCTGCAGGCCACCTGTAAACAAATGAACTGTGTTAATTTTAAGGCACTATACAGATGTTTCTATACAGTGACAATTGTGTTTTCAAAGATCATTCTCCTTCTCAACTCTTCATTATATTCCTGACCATCATCCCCTAGCAACTCATCAAAACTGGGAATTAGGCTGCAAACTCCTAAAATTCCTTTTCATTTTGGTTTCCCATTTCCACAATGCCTAGCAGCATACCTTACAATTTGTGAATGCTTAATAAATGTTCGAAAAGTTGAACTGAACTAGTAGTCATCTTACTCCTTCACCTGTCACCCCCAAAATTATCACTCATTCTAGCTACAGCCACCATACTTGGCAGGACAGTATTAGATGAAAAGACAAGATTATTTATTAATTCAACAAACATTCTGCTCAAACATCTACTCAGTACCACACTAAGTTCCATGGATACTAGTGTAAATAACACATGACCCCTGCCCTTAAATAACTTAGTCTAATGAGAAGGATAAAGCTGGAACATAGCCATAATAACCCTGAAATCAGTTTACAAGTTTTGTAGAAAATGTTACAGATACTAAAAGGGAGGGAAACTGGCTTAGAATAAAGGCTTTAGAGAGAAAACAGCATGTGAGTTGAGTACTAAAGAAAGAGTAGCTGCTGAACAGAGGGACAAACAGAGAAAGGGAATTCTCAGCAAAAGGAAAAGACAAAAAATTATAGATATGCAAAAGGGTGCACAATATACTGAGAACTTGAAGAAGCTCTGGGGAAAGGAGCAGATGAGGAAGAAAGGGCATAAGAAAGATCACAGAGGTGACTTATTATGCTAAAAAGCTGAACTTCTGTCCTGACCAAAGGAGGTAAGCCAGGAGCATGACACGATTGTTGAAAAGACCTTGGCAGAAATGTGAAAGATGGGAGGAAAGACAAGACTGGAGGCATGGGACCAAATCACATGAGTCAAAGCTGACTTGACTTTAATAGTTCTGGAACTATGGTGACCCAATTCACCAATGACCATCAGGTCTGTTACCCAGTGGATCTTGAATTCAGAAATATATTTAGAGAATACCTCAGACTCTAATTTATTTTAGGAAACTGTTTATGTGACATAATCCTAATGAAAAGCACAACAGGAATTTCAAAGAAATTATATCAAGTTACCACAATATTAATAATGACTAGCTCTGGGTAGTGGGATTACAGGTTATTTTTTTCTTGTTACTGGCACATTTGAAATTTTCTACACAATAAAATTAAAGATCAGTCATAGAGCAATTCCTTGAAACTTAAAAGCTACAACTGGAATTAACCCTAAAAGGCCAGACCCAGGATTCCTTGACAATATAAATGGCTCCAAAGCCTCCTTTCACCACCACTGCCCACTATACGTAAAATGTTCATTCCTACATCAAACATACACCCATGCCCTTTCTGCTTCTGTAACATACTTTGTCCTGAATGCCTACCTAAACTCCACCCTCCTCATACCACCAGCTATAATGATCTTGTGCATGCATTACCAATAGCTCTTTATCTGCCCCACACATTGAGACATCCAATCATATCATTTAATTGATAGCCTCCCTAAATAGTCCTCCAGTTTGTTCTTCCCACAATATTTAGAAGAATACTAGTTCAAGAAAAAGAATGCTAGTGCAAAATCAGTCCTATTCCAAAACAAATATTCAAACATGACTCATTTATGGATATATGTGCATATAATTATACCGATGACTTGATAAACTGCAAATTTATGTATATAACCACTCCAAAAGAGTTTTCAAATCTATTAGTTCAGAAAAACTGTCTATTATTATGAGTTGAATTGTGTCCCCCTAAAAGTTGTTGAAGTCCTAACTCTCAGTACTCGTGAATGTGACCTTATTTGGTAATAGGGGTTTTGCAGATAATTAAGTTAAAATAAGGCCACTAGGGTGGGCTCTAATCCAGTATGACTGACGTCCTTTTAAACAGAGGAAATGTGGCCCCAGAGACAGAAACAGACACGGGGAGGACACTACATGAAGACAGAAGGAAGGATCAGGGTGATGCATCTACAAGCCAAAGAACACCAAAGACTGTCAGACACCAGCACAAGCCACGGGAGGCTTGGGACAGACCCTTTCCCTCACAGCCCTCGGGGGGAACCAACCCTGCCGGCACCTTACGCTCGGACGTCCAGCCTGCAGAGCTGAGACACAATAAATGGCTGCTGCTTAAGCTGTCCTGCTTGGGGTGCTCTGTTACAGCAAGACCATACGCCCACTAAGGGAAATGATGATTGCTTTCCCCGAAAGTCACTGAAGACGAAAACATTCAGAAGAAAGATTGTAAGTCAGAAATAATGAAACTTCTTGCTATTCATTTTTAAATTTTGTAGCAAAAATGCTATTTAATAGCTAAACCAACCTAGTGCTGAAAAACTCTAAGGGGATCTGACTCATTCTACATCCTATATAAGTACCATTTATACCTATAACATCACATAATCAAACACTGGAGAGTGTTATCATTCTATAGATATCGTGACATAAGAATAACATGAGATTATATAGATTATCCTTTGTTTTGTAAGACAGTTGCTCTATGTATTTTTATGTACCTGTGAGGATATGATTTGACCCTGTAAGTAAAATCAAAAGGTAGTATAATGAGTTACTTGATAAGGAGCAACGAAATGAGCATAGGTCAGAAATGGACTCTGGAATGACACAGACTTCAATTAAATTCTTGCTCTATTACTCATAAGCTATGTGACTTAAGCAAATACTTAACCATGTTTGAGCCTCAAATTCTTTATCAGTAAAATGAGAATAATATATGAAATGTGTTTAGCATATAGTGATGACAATAGGGCTTTACTATTTATATAATAAGAAAAATTCACATATTAAGTTTTTTTACACTTCTCTAGGGTAAGACAAATAATTAGGCAAGTTTATGTAAGAACAAAAGTCTTAATCATATGTACTATGCATAAAAATATTGCCTTTTGCTAGTGTCTCACTATAAAATGTAGGACTTTTAGAATTTTAAAACTTTGTCAAAACTCAAAACACATTTAAATGTATTAACATTAGAACTGGTAACAAACAGGATCTTGGTGACTTTTGGCTGTCACAGAGATCAGTTGGTATGCAGCTTTCAAAGCTGTACAGTACCACTCCTTTATTCCCTTAGGTCACTAAGTTCTAGCCAGTCCAAAAAACAAAGCAAACAAACAAACTACCTTTACAACTTATACTGACATCAGGTTAATTCTAACAGTATGACATAATCCACTGTAACCTTCTACCAGGCATTACTCATGTGATTTTTCCTTCTTTTTAAATATAAATCTTTTAAATATAAAATACACATGCCAAAAATGTAACCAACTGAAAAGGAACTTATTTTGGAATTTGCATATTCGTATTGAGAAACAGGTAAATAATGCAAAACCCAACTGATCACCAAAATTGAAAAGGACCTTGTTATATCATGCAAGCACTCTATGCAAGACACAAATTAGACCTTCACTGCTCCTTGCAATACTTATAAAAACTTGTATCTACAACTACATCTAAAGAAACAGAAGAAACTACATAATTAAGTCCAAAAAGATTGCATTTATTAGGGAGAGAATGGTGGTATTTTTTGTCAACTTTTTAATCTAAAACAGCTATTTATATTGGTGAAATTTGTCAGAAAATGTATCAACAACCCATTTCTCCTTGTGAGAAAGCCAAATAGTAAATTATTCTTAGCACTTTTAATAAACTTTGGTGAACTATAAAAATAAGTTCAATGCTATAATAAATCCAGTATTATTAGCATCAAAGCTAATGTGGGGTCAAGACCAAACATAGGTATTTATCTAAACATTTATGAAAACATGTTTTGCCTTCATACTTAGTGTACTTCCTAACTTAAACTCACATAGACTTTGCTAGTTGAGTTTTTTTTTTTTTTAATGAATCTACTTCTTGCCAAGTGTGGAAAATAAAGGCCACTTTTCAGAAAACATTGTTATGTAATTATTTTATATTTACAGAAAGATCATTAAAATCGGCATACTTAAACAAAATACAGTATGAAGAAAAATTCTTAGATCTTACATTTTTAAAAAACTGCTTTAAAGTTAGCAAATGCCATATTCTATTTATTCAAGATACTATATTAAGAACAACAAAATATTAAAACAGTATGGCGATCCCTCAAAAAAATAAGAACAGAACTAACATATGACCCAGCTATTCCACTTCTGGATATTTATCCGAAGAACACAAAAACACTAATTCAAAAATACATATGCATGCCCATGTTCATTGCAGCATTATTTACAACAGCCAAGATATGGAAGCAACCCAAGAACCCACTGATGTATGAATGGATTAAAAAAATGTGTGTGTGTGTGTGTGTGTGTGTGTGTGTGTGTACGGAAATAGTAAGCCACAATGGAAAATTATGCAGCCACAAAAAAGAATAAAATCCTGCCATTTGCAACATGGATGGAACTAGAAGGTGTTATGCTAAGTGAAACAAGTCAGATGTAGAAAGGCAAATATCATATGATTTCACTCACAGTGGAATCTAAAAAACAAATGAAAACACAATATGAAACAAAAACAAACGCATAAATACAGAGATCAGATTAGTGGTTACCACAGAGAAAGGGAGTTGGGGACATGAAATGGATGAAGAGGGTCAAGTGCATGGTGATGGATGGTAACTAGACTTGTGGTGGCGATCACTTTGTAGTGTATACAGATGTAAATTACAGTGCCATACACTTGAAACATATAATAAAAAAGAATAATATCACTTTGGTTGGGCTCAGATTATAATTGTAAAAATTTGAATTCTTGAATTGAATTCTAAGGACTATGCCTTTATCTACTTCACATGCCTTAAGCATGACAAGAACTCAATAAATAAGTTTTAATTATAACTTAAGAAGAATAAGCACACCAGAAACATAATTCTCCTAAGAATCAAATAATAGGAAAAGCCTAAAAAGCTGGGAATTCCAAAGATGCATGAACAAAATTTTACAACATGCAAAGCTAACATTAGTAGAAGAAAATTCTATCCTTTTTATTCCATAAACAAATTCTAAGGTCACAGGTGGAAAGTGTACATTGGCTGTGTCAATAGAAAATACATAGCTAATGCAGGTTTTAAAATAATCTCAACTCAGTCTAAAGCAAAGTCATTAATAACTGAGTAGAAACAGTGTATACACTGAAGGACCTATAATCTTGGTAGTATATGTGGCCAAAAGAAAATTATCTTTTTACATTTGGTTGTTGTTTCTGTAAATAACACACCACCTTTCTGCAAAAAGCTATCATAACTAAGAAAGTGAGGTAATGTGTGGATTCTTGTGTCTCACTGGGATCTCTGATTTTAGCACTGTTGGTTTGGTGGTCAAAGTTCCCTTTACTCCCCACCACTGTCCAGATTCACATTGTGGTCAGGGAGAAAACAAGTTAGTCAGGGGCGGGTTTCCTTTACCCATATCTTTTCTCTTGGGTTTTACCTACCTGTTGGAGCAATATGGGGAAATGTAACCAGTGTAGAAAACTTATTATATTACACACTATAGATGCTCACCAGAACTTTCTACAAGACAAGAACTGTCTTTTGAAATACTTCACACATATACACACGCATAGCTTTCTCTCCAGACAGAAATGAATGAAATCATATTCAGTGAGTGTGAGCAAATAAAGCAATGGCTAAATAAAAAGGGTACTGAATGCTGGTATCTGATTACATTGGGTCTCTCCTCCCCAAACCAATATGACAGGGAAAATTTTCCTACTAGGAACTGCTGAACACATAACCTAATTGACCTTAAAATCCTCAGAGAAAAATGTGTTATCTGGTTTACTGTTAAAACACAACTATCGTAAGAATATTTACACATTGAGAAAGCTACTATTAGTAGCTTCATCTGCCCTAAAAAGAATGATTACTACTATTACAAGTTTCCAAGTATGTATTTGCTGAAGGAAGCAAACAATTTATGAAACCAACTTTTTGGTCTTGAAGCAACAGATTTGGAGAAAGGTGGTTTTATATAATTCCACTTCTAGTTACACTGCTGTTTTTTTATAGGAGAGGCATGGTACTGTCTGTGTGAATATTATGACTCAAGCTTACTCATCTTAACTAAGAATGAAATAAATTTGATAGAGTAAAAACCTGAAAGAGAATGAACATGCATGTAATTCTAATTTGCCATTTTTAGAATGGGGGTTTTTCTCCAAAGAGATTTTAAAAACATGTTTCCACGCTATTCTATTTGTGTTACTTTCATTTTAGGGCTCTGGTAAGTTGGCTGCTAAATAGAAACAAGAAACAAACCTATTTTCAAAAAGAAAGTCATTTGTGATTTGACCATAGCATAAGCTACATAAAAAAGAAAAAAGTAATTTGTTAAAATCCTGACTGCCAAAATATACTGAAGTTTAGATAAACCTACATGTAAAGAGACACTTGTGTTTGTGCCCATCCCTGTTTTCCTGGTCCAGTTATCATGAAAAGATCAAAAAATTAACTGTAGGGTAAGAAGCCTACTGCAAGTCTCATTATATCCAAACTGTCATTTTTTCCAAGAAAGTCCAGAAAATATAGAAGGGAATCACAGGCTCTGCAGGACACATAGTCTTCTCATTCTGTAAGAAGTTTTCAGGCTGCTATGGCTTCAATGCTATTCCCTACAGAAAAGATATTCTGAGAAAGAAAACTTTCTCACATGCACAATCACAAAATCATACATGCCTTTGGACAGTCGTTAATCACAGGCTAGAGCAGCAGCCAGCCAGTACCCAAAGATGACACAGCGTTGACTGAGGAAAAGAGTGCTTGAATGGAAGTTGGGAGAATTGAGTGTCATTCCCAGCTCTGCGATTTACCTGCATGGTCTTGGGCAAGTTACTTAACCTCTCTGGGCCTCTGACTATTTTATTTTGTCATGGAAAGCAAGAGGTAATCCAAAACCTTTTAAAAATTATGGCTAGAAAAGGTATCAGAGAATGGAAAGATCTATCCCCAACTTCACAGATGAGAACAGTAAAGCAGAGAAGTACACCTAGTCACAGGTGACTAGATTAAAAAGGTTCTAACAGTTGTCACAGCTCCAGCATTTTAAAAATTATTTAAAATGACAAGTCACTTATGTCAAATTTATGGACCATGTTTTAAAAAGTATGTAAAAGCCCCCAATGTTCATAGCAGCACTACTTACAATAGCCAAGACATGGAAACAACCTAAATGTCCATTGACAGATGACTGGATTTAAAAAGCTGTGGTATATTTATAAAACGGAATACTACTCAGCCATAGAAAATAACAAATTAATGCCATTTTCAGCAACACGGATGGACCTGAAGAATGTCATCCTAAGTGAATTAAGCCAGAAAGAGAAAGAAAAATACCATATGATATTATTTATACGTAGAATCTTAAAAAAAAAAAAAAGAGAGAGGGAGACAAACATAACTACAAAACAGAAACAGACTCACAGACATAGAAAACAAACTTAGGGTTACCAGGGGGGAAGGGGGTGGAAAGGATAAATTGGGAGCTCGGAATTTGCAGATACTAACTAATATATATAAAATAGATAAACAACAAGTTTATACTGTAGAGCACAGGGAACTATATGCAATATCATTGTAGTAACTTATGGCGAAAAAGAATATGAAAACGAATATATGTATGTTCCTACATGACTGAAGTATTGTTCTGTATACCAGAAATTGAAACAACATTGTAAACTGACTATACTTCAATAAAAAATATATTTTTTTAAAGTATATAAAAGGCAAAATGATTGATAACTATCAAATTTAGGATGATAAATAACTCCCCAAGAAGCCATAACTGAATACAATCAGAAAGAGTTTTGATTGTTCTTGTAACATTTTATTTCTCAAATTGAGTTTGGAGTATATGGATGTCTGTTTCTCTTTATATACCATTTTCTGTCTGAAATATTTTCTAATCATTTTTTAAGTAACCACCAAAACATCTTTAACCAAAAGCTGAGTGAAATAAATGAAAATATTTCTCTGGAATTTTAAAGGTCAATGGAAATAGTGTATGGTTTCAAACATTCTCCTGCTGAGCTTAAAGGTAAATATCACTATGTCTCCTAATATAAGAAAAGAAAGAGTAGTAGAGGCTACAAATATATATATGTACACACACAAACACACACACATATATATATATAATTATTCCCAATTTCCAGCTTAGTAAAATATTAAAAATACACAAATGACACAAAACACAAAATGAACTGTATTATTAGCAGCATGATTAACCATTTAAGAATACTGAGAGAAATACCTAACAATTTGCTCTCTAAACATAAGCCTAAGAGAAATATATTCAAAAGTCTCATCTGAGAGCCTAGTGTTTAATCATCAGGGTTCTTTGTTTACTAGTTTTCCCTAAGACAAATAGGAACTGCAATGATTTACCAAAAGTAAGCAAAGGCCTTTCTAAACCTCTGCATGGAACCTACCTGTAAAAACTTGGTGCCTCTGAAATCTCTGTAATTTTCCAACAAGAAAGTATAGGTCATTCAGCAAAATATATTTACTGTATACTACCATAATAGCTATTTAATTGTTATCATTATGATGCAGATATATAATGGAAACAGATGTTCCTTTTCCCTTTCAGCAAAGCACAGGAAAAGCATAAATTTGCTGATACTGCATGGACTACCACCATAGCACAACAGAGGAAAAAAAGACATTAGCACATGACAATATTAGTTTTTACTACACAACTAATTGCATAAAAAGTATAACTTGAGATCATTAAATCAATATAATTTTCAGCAGTACAGAAGGGAAACAGATTTGTATAACCAGCCTATCTTACATCTGCAGTTGGGAAAAATTTTCTAAGAGACTAAGTATATGCAAAATGCTACCACTGCTTTCAGAACACAAGAAAAGAGTGTTGTTCTGCTTTCTTTGCTCATGTAACATGAATTAGAATGCTGCCTCTACAGAGACAAAAATTTTAAACGGTACTAGTATAAACTAAAAGAACCTTTCTGAAAAGCGGTCACATCAAGAATCTTAAAAAATAGTCTATACCCTCAGTCCAAGTAGTTTCTTTTCTAATAATATATTGCAAAGAAATAACCTGAGGGATGATAAAAGATTTATTTTAAATGCTATTCATCATAACTTTATTTCTAATAAGGTAAAATTAGAACTCTAACTTTCCAATAGTAGAACAATGATTAAATTGTTGCTTATGTCAAAACAATACACAGTGAAATAAATCACTTTAATAATAATTTTAATTATATACGAAAGTTTTCATTGTATAATGCTGACTGGAAAAAAGCAGGACACAGTTTATACCTGCAGTGTGTTTGTTTGTTTGTTTAAATATATATACAATTATAACGTATTTATAAATCTAAAGTGTTTAGAGGAAAAAAGTCTTAGAAAAAAACTCACAAAATGTCAATTCTAACTTTGCAAATTCTCTATTATGAGCAGATATTACTTTTTTAATCAGAAAAAGATATTTTTTAATTTAAACAGTTAATTCTATGTCCATGCTCTAATACTCTGTCCTTGTCCAAAGTTTCTAAAAATTCTTTGGGTCAAATACTCTTATAAATATTTATAAGTAAAGGACTTAGTTACACTAACATGCTATTTGACCCTAAAATCTGCCATAGAAAGAAAAGTATTTGTCAGTCACAAAGACAACACATTTTTTTCTTAAGCAGGATTCTTAAAAATTAGAGAAAATTTTTATTGGACAAATATTATAAATTCCCACTTAAGAGCTACTAATATGACGTGTTTTAAGTCATGAAATCAAGGAAATTTTTCAATTAAAAATGTCTAAGGCATATGAAGTAGCCTATTAACTGCTCTCCCAATATGTGAATAAAAAGTTTGCACCAGCTTTCATAGGACTCCTAGTTTCATGATTCTGTTTTCACAAGGAGCTGATTTGTCTTAGGCTATTACTGTCTATTACTTCTAGAAGTCTTGAGGAAAGGTGGGAAGCAGCAAATTCTGGCAATCTGCCTAAAGAGAAATCAATGAAACAAATTAATCCTTCGCAGGCTGCAATGACACAGTAATCCATCATTCAGAGCTGCTTTTATACACCAAATCAGAGAGCAGAAGAAAGAGCCCTGGGGGACATCACAGACAACAACTTACACCAACACTGGGAAAATACAAGGAATCAGTTTATTTAAAGAGGATAGATTTCAGTTGATTGCCTATTTCATCAAATAAAGATTTTTTCTTTCACAGTGTGGTGAACCCAGGGCCCAATGACTATATCTTTGGAATTCAGTACCATGTATATTGGCTGACATCAATAAGGGATGAATGTTTTAAAATAATTAGCATCATTAATCAGTATGAACAAATATCTTGCTAGAGTAATATTACTTTTTCCATTAAATTTCTAGGTGTTAAAAACATTCTCTATTTTCAGTTGGGACTAATTGTAAGTTCACCTACTAATCTACAACTTAACTGACCAATTCATGGTAAACCACATTTGAGGTAGTTTTTCACACATGAAATGTAACCATGTAAGATATGTATAACTTCCTAAGCACTATGTTCAGTTTAAAAACTTGAAAACTGTAATTTCATCTCTTGTGGCATGAATTTCAACAAGGCAATCAGATTATAAATAAATAACTTGTTTTAAAATCATAAATAGTTCTTTGGCTGAAAATATAGCTGACAATGCTGAAAGATAAACTTAAATGTGCTTTCTTTTTAAAAGTAAACTTATAATCAATGTACAGCAATACATTTACACTAAGTATATTTATTTATACATGCAGAAAGACATATGCCTCTACATTTACTTGTGTTTATGTAGAAATTTATGCACCGGAGTATGTCTTTCTAGAGCAATGTATTCTGAGTGAAAGTATATTCCCTAAATGAAAACTAATGACAAGAACTATAATGTCATACAGTATTACTATTGTTAAATGCATGCATCTTTTTCATGGTTAAATGTGAGGAATTAGTGAAAGAAAAGAATTTTCAAGAAATAAACAAAAACAAACCTGTCCCAATGGTCCCTGAAATGTTAAAACCCTAGAATATCTAACCACAGATCCAAAACAGAAAGAAAAAGGTTAAATGAATGCTAACTAGTCAATTTTTGAGTGGCATTTTCGATTCTGAGGTCCATGGCCATAAGACTGCAATTCCTGGCCATGCTGATGCATTTTTAATTCAATGCATAGATCTAGTATTTATTGATTTAATAAGGTTAGGGGCATTACATTGTTGCTGCTACTGATGAACTGTCAGCAATTTAATCTAGTGAAATCTAACAGAGGAATATATATTTTAGAGAAGAGGGGGAGAGAGAGACACAGAGAGAGAGATAATAGCTCTGCAAAGGTAATGCTTTCACTACCTATGATGGTGGCAAAAGCAAAGCCCCTTCTTCCCCAGAATGCTTTGGGCTCCACACATGTATTAAAAATGTTGGCCACCAACTGGTCTCACAATGAAGAGACTGCAAGAAAGCCTTGCAGGTAAACCTTTAATATTAGGGGAAATAATGACTTATCTCCAATATCCACCCTCTGCCTCTCCTCATAGGTTTTGAGGCACATGTGCACATGCATGCACACACATACAAACACACACAAAGATCTAAGCCCTTACCTGTCACCTATCAGGGTTTAAAGGAGCCCTTCAGCAATTTCCTCTCTCTGGACCCTAACATTGTCCACAGCATCATTAGAATGCAGGCAGACAGAAAAGAAGGGAGAAAATTCACATTCTCAAAGACAATTCTACCAAAATACAATTAAAGGAGAGAGGTTTTAAAGGCTATGTCAAAAGATGGAGGTATTATAGGATCCAGAATCAGAGAAGGAGAGAAAAATCCACCCAAACTGCTGAAATAAACACTTGAGGAGTGTTAGAAAGTGTTCTACACTGCTGTGCTACCCTGCTTGTGGGCTTATTTCTCCAACCTGGACACCTGGGAAGCATGTTTTGCTCCAGCTTTTCCCTGACTTTGAAGAAATGGATAATCTAAGGAGCGGTGCTGCTGCTGGGGTCAGTAAAACTATGCTAATTGGTGAACCTAATTGCTTCAAGCAGTCCTGCCTCTAAACAGGGAGAGCACAGTTGATGGAGTCAGTCTGTTCCTAATAAAATGAAGAAGCACTGAATTAAATTCCCAAGGAAGGCACTATAAAAGTTTCCACAGTGTAACCAAATGACTTCACCTATGCTATTACCCCTAAGATGACATCTTTGAAAGAAAGCAGACCCCAGTCAGGCTCCATATTCATAAATTGGCTGAGTTTAGGTCAGTGAATCTGGATTGATTTAAAAAGGCTTTTTCATCCTTCCAATCAAATGAAGTCATTGTTAATTAGATGCTTTCTGTTAACAATGTCATTCTTCTCCACATTACCTGCTCACACTTGCAGCGCCTCTAGTTCAACACCTGGAGCACCAGTTCCCCCGCAATCAGTCTTCACAAGTTTGACTGGAGGGTGGTGGTATTTCCGTTTCTCAATCCCTGTCTGAAGGAAGATACTATTCAGTGCACTAGTGACGAGATACATAGCAACCCTCTAAATTGAGAGATAATAAAACAATCTCTGGGAAAACTCTCCAGAAACGGTCTTCCAAAAATAAATTTATGAACTACACAGCAGTTTCTCTGCGCTGTTCCCGCCTTGTAGACGGATGTTTTCAAAGATGCCAAAGGCCACAAAGTTAACCCCCACTGACTCTCCAACTTCTTAAAATCAAGCTCCTCCTTCAACTAGAAAATAGGGTTTGAGGTTTCCCAGCCTTGCCCGAGGCCTTCCCCCTACCCGCTCTCCACCCAACACGCGAAGAGGACTAGCTGCCCAAGACAGGGCAAACTAGTGGGCGGCCCCGGAGGAGACCGCAAGGCTCCGAGCGCTCCGGCCAGAGAAAGGAGAGAAGTGTAATGGGTCAGTCGTGCAAAAGCGGTCTCGCTCGACGGCGGGTCTCTGAACCTTACAAAGTTCGGCGGAGGCCGCCTCACTGCCTCCCAGCCCGTTCCAAAGAGCTTTTCCAGCGCCGACTCGAGGGGACTCAAATCTCCAATGCCGACCGCGGGCCTGGGTTCGAGGAGCGCGCGCCACCGCCCGGTCGTGCCCGGCTTCTTTCTTGAATCTTCCCCCGCGCAGGCCCGGGACTTTGACATTCCGGCGGCTCGAGGGGTGAGGGCCTTCAGGGCCAGCGAAGGCGCAGTCCTAGTGGTCAGCGGAGGGGCCCGAGCGCCCACCCTGGGCCCGGGCCCCTCCGCCGGCGCGGGGCGCCACGCTTGCGTCGAGCGTTTGGACGCCAACCCCGCGCGAGGCTTGGTGCCCGGATGTGAGCCTCGCTTCCGGGAGCTGCTTCCCTGGGGCCCCGCTTAGGGCGTGTGTTCCTGGGCCTCGAAGGAAGGAGTGGGAGGGGCCCCGGCGCCCCAATGGGGAAAACTGGCGCGCAGAGTGCAGAAGTCGTTCGCAAGCGAGCGCCCTGGTGGGGTGAGGAATGTGAGGAGACACGGGAGTGAGGGCCCTTGATTGCCGTGCGGACGGCGCGCACTTCGGGCAGGTGCCTCCTGGCCGCCCTCGGGGCCCGTAGCGCAGAGGGCCATGCTGATCAGAGGGCGTCGGCGGACAAGTGGCCGCCACTGTCACCTCAGGACCCCTGCAGCCCGAAGGCGACAAACCCGAAGGCTACATGCACTTTATCCGCGGCAGGGAGCTCCTAAGCGAGAGTCGCCGACCAGGGCATGGACTTGGGACCCTGTCCGTGGCTCAGGCTCCCGAGGACCAGACCATAGCCTTGGAGTACTCCCTGGCTGGGGCTGCAGAGGGTCGGGGGGATGGGGGGTGGGAGGCTCGACGGCTAAGCGACTGTGAGTCTTGAATTCCCAGACATCACAGTCGATGAGATTAGACAGTGACGGTGGAACGACAGAACCACGCCGAGACAGGCACACTCTGCGAGTTGGGACACTGAGTTGCTTTCCTTCTTCTACCCCCAAAGCTTCGTCCTGTGACAGTGCACGCCTTCTCCTCGAGAGGGTTTGGGGAAATTAAGTTTCTCGGGACCCTTTCATCCCCGTTATGTGGACTCAGGGAGGAAAGCAGACAATAACAGCAACCGAAACACCTGCGATCTCTCAATACAATAAAATATGGACGGTGATTGGAGTCATTTCTCCTTCCGCTTCCAGAGGGAGCTCAAACCTGAAGCATCAAGGTTATCCTTCTCCTAAGTGTAAACAGGATACTCGCAAAACCAGCTAGGGACACCACCGCCCGCACCTGGAGGGGGTTCCCCTTTGCAAACAGAAAACGCGATCTGATTTTTTTTTTTTTCATTGTCATGTTCATGTGAACCTAAGCTGGGGACTTGCGTAGTGTAATACATTCCTCTGGCCCTCTGGAGACTAAACTAGAACTGAGCGAGGGAAATCAGGTGAGGGAAAGGGAAGGCGCTGAGCAGAGAGAGAGTGGCGGGCAGAAGTCCGGGTGGGTGGTAAGCAGGGGCGGCTGGGACCCGCGGCGGAACCCAGACGCGCGCGGGTGAGTCCCCGAACGCCCGGCCCCAAGGCTCTAGACCCCACAGAAATACGGCCACGTGCTGAGGCTGCTGTGCTCTGGCTCTGCGATTCGGGGCCATCTACAAGAACGCGCGCCCGCGGGCGCGCGAACACACACACACACACACACACACACACACACACACACACACACACACACACAGCGGCGCCTGCCCCCTCACTCCTGGCGCTGGGGTATCTCAGAGGTTGTCCAGGCAGCGGAACCCCGTGAGTTCCAGCCGAGCACCACCACTTGACCATTTCACTCGCTGGTGTGACTCTAGCCAGGTCTGGAGGGCAGACGAAGGTGCCTGTCTTGTGGGGCTCCATCCCCGCGCTGGGGAAGGGCTGATAAAGTGGCAGAGCCCGGGGAGGGGCGACGTCCTCCCTGGCTCAGGGCTCCTCTTCGCCATTAGGTCCGGTCGGTCACCTGTCATCCCGAGCTTGCCAGGTCTTCCTGCCCCGCTCTCTGCGACCATGCGACAACACCCTGCCAGCCGGAGCTGCGCGCCCTGGTGGCTCCCGGGTGCCCCAACCCTGAGAGCCAGGGCTCACCCCTCACTGAAGCCTCTAGATACAAACAGCACCGGTGTCACTTTACTGGCCTCCTGATCCCGGTCTTATCCTCCCACCCAGCAGTGACTCGCCGGTATTTGGGGTGGTTGTTGTTCTTCTAAAAGTATATTAAAGGATCATTGGCGTCTCCCCGTCAAGTCATTACGCCTTTATCCCCATCAATTAACCACACCTCACAGGGCTGCTATTAAGAGCTAAATTGAGCTGCAAAAGTGAGTATCCCGTTTCAGGCAGATGTTGTCAACTCCTGCTGAGATAAGCGGCCGGCGGGACCCGATCGCAGCTGCCGCAGCTGCCAGAACTGTGCTGGACCTGGCTAAGGACTCTGGTCGCGGGGCTGGAAGGGAGGCCCCTCCTGACGTCTAGCTGGTGCTCCAGGAGCCGGGAGGAGAGGGGAGGGCCCTAGCTCTCGAATCTCAACTGCTGTGCACATCAAGGAGAAGGGTCTCCAGAGTTATGCCAGGGGAAACGCCAAGAGCGAGCCGTGCGTCTTTGCGCAGAAAAGTAAAGTGGAGAGTGTTTCGAAATGCCCTAGCAACCTGCCGGAGATCCAGAAGGGAGACCGGGGAGGTATGGGAAGAGGGCAAAGAAGTGACTTTCCCTGGCAACCCTCCAGCGACACACCCAACTTCCTCTTCCCTCCACTCCAGCCTCCTTCCTCCCTGATAGCAGGCCCCCAGACCCCCTTTTGGAGGAAGGCGCGGTGCTATGGAGGCACTGGATCTGGAGCTAGGGAATCCTAGACAAAACGTGGCGTTTTAGGACAAAGAAGATTCACCAGAGATCGCCACGGCCTTCTGCCTAGATGTAACTTTCCACTCCCTCTCACCCCATATCACTCCTGAGGACTTGGAGCAGGGCTGTGGCACGCAACTGGGAAACCCCGGAGGGCCGAGAGAAGAAGGGAGCAAGGAGACGTGGCCCCCGCTGCAGTTACAGGGCTTTCCTCCCAATAGTGGCCCCAATAAATTTAGCCAAGGCTAAAGGAGATTAATTTCCCAGCATAATCCAATTAAAAGATTTCTAAAGTAATCTTTTACGAAAAAAAAAGTGCGCGGCTAAAGAGGGGACTGGTTTTGATGACAGTGATTTATCGCTTCAGCACAGCATGCTCTGGTCGCTCGCTATCCTGCATGCGATTTGACCAGAGCATCCCATCGGTGCCTCCAGCCCAAACCTTCGCCTTTCTGAAAGACAGCCATCCATCACGCCAACCTGAGCAGGAGAAAAAGTGCAAGGGACTGGGGTTGCCTACAAGCACCAAAGACTTTTTAAAGTGCTATTAGATTTATGGTCTCTTTTTCGACGCCCATCCAGAGTAATTAGCACATATGTTCTAAATAGATGATAGTTTTGTGAGCAATAAAGCAATTACCCATCGTTGGAGCTGACAGTTCCTCCAACTAAACTCCAACCAGCAGCTAATTGGAAAAGTCATTTCAGCTCCATTGTCTGCAATTAGTCCTGCTAAACTACTACACCCTAACTAGCTGGTTTGAGGTTAATTTATTCAGTGTTTTATTTGCACAGACTAACCATTGCCATTCAGGGACTTGCCTTTTGCCCCGCCGGACTGCGCCCTGGGACCAGAAGAGCAGGTGGGAGTGAGAGGCCAGTATTTTGGAACCAGGATTGTTCCCAGGGGAGGGAGTGCGGGGCCTGGCCTCAGCTTCAAGGTCAGTGTCCAGGGCGCGCCCTGGGACAGAAAAAGCC